>NW_026694023.1:0-287914 GCF_021218885.2 Marmota monax
TAGGACTTGAATTAGAGCTAGGGTTATGGCTAGTTGTAGGATTAGGGTTTGGTTTAGGTTAAAGTTTAGTGTTAGAGCAATGGCTCAGTTTTGTTTTAGGGCTAGGACTAGGGTTAGGGCTAGTTTTAGGATTAGCAATGTTATTAGGGCTAGGGGTAGGGTGAGGTTTAGGCTTAAGTTTAGGGTTAGATATAGAGTTATGGTTAGATCTAGGGTGAGGGCTATAGCTATGATGAGGGCTAAGATTTGGGGTAAGGTAAGGGATAGGGTTAGAAATTAAAATATGCTAGGGTGAGAGTGAGTTTGTCTTAGGACTAGGGTTAGGGGTAGGATTAGTGTTAGGGTTAAATTAGGTCTAGGATTAACGCTGGAGTTAGTGTTAGTGTTAGGCCTATGGTTAAGGGTAGGGTTAGCATTTGTGTAATTGTTAGGGTTAGGGTTATATTTAGGGAATGTGATGGGTTTATAGTTAGGTTCAGTCTCAGTCAAGGGTTAAAATCAGGGGCAGAGCCATGGTGAGATTTTGGATTAGGATTAAGGCTAGGTTTGGGGCTAGGATGACAGGTAGGTTTTGTGTTAGGGTAAGGGCTAGAATTAGGGCTAGGACTAATGTCACGTCTAGGGTTATGGTTAGGGTTAGGTTTATGGCTAGGGCTAGTGTAAGGGTTAGGTTTAGGGTAAGGGTCAGGTTTAGAGATGGGTGTATTTTTAGGGTCAAATTCCAGGTTAGGGTTTACTTTAGATTAAGGTTTAGGGTTAGGGCTCAAATTAGCATTAGGGTTAGGGTTAGAGTAATGAATAGGATTAGGTTTATGGTTCAGGTTAGTTATAGTGTAATGTATAGGGTACTTTTAGGAATACTGCTAGGTTTAGGCCTAAGGTTAGTATTTGGGATAGGCTTATATGTAGGGTAATGGATAGAGTTAGTGCTAGTGTTAGGGATTGGGTTAAAGTTAGGATTAGAACTAGTGTTAGGGTTAGGCCTAGGATTAGTGTTAGGGTTAGGTTTAGGTTAAGTGTTTATGGTTAGGGCTAAGGCAATGTTTAGAGTTAGAGTCAGGGCTATGATTAGAATTAGGGTTAGAGTTAGGGCTAGTGTTAGTATTAGTGTTAAGTTTATAATTAAGGTAATGGATAGAATTTGAGGTAGGATTTGTGCTATGGTTACAATTAGGATTAGGGCAAGGGTTAAAGTTAGGGTTACATTTAGGGTAAGAGTTAGAGTTTGACCTAAGTTTAGGTCTAGGAAAGTGTGAGGTTTAGGGCTAGGGCTAAGGTTAAGATTAGGCTTACAGCTAGTTTTAGTGCTACATTTAGGGCTAAGATTTGGAGGGATGTTTATGGCTAGTGTTAAGACTATGGGTAATGTGAGAACTAGGATTATGTTTATGGCTAGTTTTAAGGTTAGGGTTATGGAAATTTCTAATGTTAGGGTATGTTTTGGGTTAGGATAATGTTTAGAGCTAGGGTTTGTGTTAGGGTAAGTATCAGTGCTCAGGTTAGCATTGGATTTATGGTTAGGAGCACAGTTTTACTAAGGTTAGTTCTAGGGGTATTGTTAGTCATTGCATTAGACTAATGGTTATTGTTAGTGCTGGAGCTAGGTTTTTGTTGAGGGCTATGGCTAGAGTTATGACTATATTTAGGATTAAGTTTTGGTCTAGTGTTAATGTTATGGTTAGGTTTAGGTATAGGTTTACCCATAGGGCTAGTGTTAGTGTTTGGTTTAGGGTTAGGGTCAGGCTTAGACCTAGGGTTAGTGTAAGTGTCAGAATAAGGTCAGGGATAGGCTTAGGGTTTGGGTTAGGGCTAGATATAGAATGAGGCCTAGGGTTAGGACTAGTAATAGAGTTAGAGTTCGGGGTAGGCTAAGGATTAGGCTTAGGACTAGGGTAACATTAGGGGGAGGGTTAGCATAGGGTAAGGGAGAGGGTTAGAGCTAGGGTTAGGGTTAGTGTTAGCATTAGGGTTAAAGCTAGAGTTAGGGTTCAAATTAAGGCTAGGTTTTGTGTTAGGATTAGGGATATCACTAATGTAAGACCTGGCATTACGATTAGGGCTAGTTGTAGGATTAGGGTTAGGGCTAGGTTTAGTGTTTGGGCTAGGGTTAGGGTTAGGGTGATGTTTAGAGCTAAGGTTAGTTTTAGGATCAGAGTCAGGGTCATAATTAGTTGAATGGTTAGGTTTAGGACTCAAATTAGGGCTATGGTAAGGGCTAGGCATAGTGTCAGGTTTTGGTTTAGGTTAAGGTTTAGGATTAAAGCTGTAGCTCAGTTTTGCTTGAATGCTATGGCTATTGTGAGGGATAGTTTTCAAATTAGCATTAGAATTAGGGCTAGTGTTAGGGGGAGGTTTAGGTTTTAGGTTAGGGTTAGATTTAGAGTGAGGGTTAGATGTAGGTTTAGGGATAGGGCTAAGTTTGGGGCTAGGGTTAGGGCTAGGCTTTGGGTCATGATAAGGGATAATGTTAGAACTAGGGCTAGGGTTAGGGCAAGAGTTAGAGTTAGTCTTAGGGCTAGGGATAAGATTTGATATAGGGTTAGGGCTAAATTAGGTGTAGGATTAGAGCTAGATTTAGTAATAAAGCTAGGCATTGTTTTAGGTCTAGGTTTTGAATTAGGGTTAGGGTATGGTATGATATTATAGCTAGGTTAAGGGCTAGGGTGAGAATTCACTTTAGGGTTAAGCCTAGTGTTAGGGTTAGGGTTCGGTTTAAGGCTAGGTTTAGGGCCAGGATTAGGGCTATTTTTTAGCATAAGTGCTAACATTAGGGTTAAGGCTAATGTTAGGTCTATTGTTATGGTTAGGGTAATTTCAGGATTAGGTTTATGGTTATGTATAGTGTAAGTTTTAGGTTGAGTGTTAGGGTCACTTTTGGAGATAGGGGTATTATTAAGGTCAGGGTAATGGTTAGGGTTTGTTTAGGTTAAGGTTTTTGGTTAGGGCTCAAATTAGGTTAGGATTATGTTTAGGGTTAAGATAATGGATATCTTTAGGTTTAGGGTTCAGGTTAGGTTTATGGTAATTAATAGTGTTAGAGTTTTGGATAGAGTTCGGTTTATCCTAGGATTAGTATTAGGGTTAGGTTTAGGGTTAAGGTAATAGATAGGATTAGAGCTAGAGTTAGGGCTAGGTTTATGGTTAGGATTAAGGCTAGGGTTAGGATTAGGTTTAGCATTAGATTAGGGTTAAAGCTAGTGTTAGGGTTAGGGTTAGGGCTAGGTTTTAGTTTAGGTTAGGGTTAGGGTAGGGCTATAGCTAATATAAGACCTAGGGTTACGATTAGGGCTAGTTTTAGGGTTACTGTTAGGGCTAGGTCTAGTGTTAGGTTTAGGTTATGATTAGAGTGATGATTTGAAATAGGGCTAGTGTTAGGGTCAGAGTCAAGGTCAATTTCAGTTTTAGGGTTAGGGATAACACCTGAAATAAGGCTATTGTTATGGGTAGATGTAAAGTTAGGTTTTCGTATTAGGGTTAGGGCAAGAATTAGGGCTAGTATCAGGTCTGATGTTACAGTTAGGTTAGTTTTAGGGTTAGGGCTAGGGCTCAGCTTTGTTTTAGATCTACAGCTAGGTTTAGAACTAGTTTTAGGATTAGCGATAGTGTTAGGGCTAGTGGTAGGGTGAGGTTCAGGCTTAGGGTTAGGGTTATATTTAGAGTTATGTTTTGATCTATGGTTAGGACTTGGGCTAGGTTTAGCGGTTAGGTTAGGGCTAGTTTAGGGGTTAGGTTAGGGTTATGGTAACAGAGTTAGTACTAGAAATAGGTCTAGGGCAAGAGTTAGAGTTAGTTTTAGGTGTAGGGTTAGAGTTAGGGTTACAATTAGCACTAAATTAGGGCTAGGATTAGAGCTAGGGTTAGTGTTAGGGTCAGGGTTAGCATTAGTGTAAGTGTTGGATTAGGGTTAGTTTTAGGATTAGGGGAAGGGTTGTGGTTATACCTAGGTTCAGTGCTAGGGCGAGGGTTGAAACTAGGGATTGGGTTAAGGTTAGGATTCAGGTTTGGATAAAGCCTAGGTTTAGGGCTAGGTTGAGGGCTTGGGTTTGTTTTAGGATTAGGGCGAGAATTAGATCTTGGCTAACGTCAATTAGAGTTACGCTTAGGGATAGTTTTAAGGTTAGGTTTATGGCTAGGTCTATTGTAAGGGTTAGGTTTCAGGAAAGGGTCCAGTTTAAATCTAGGTGTATTGTTATGGTAAGTGAATTGTTTAGGGTTTGGTTTAGGTTATGGTTTAGATTTAGGGCTTGATTTAGCATTAGAGTTCAGAATTGGTTTAGAGTAATTAATAAGGTTAGGTTTAGTGTTCAGGTTAGTTTTAGGAAATGGATAGGGTTAATGTTAGAGATAGGTTTAGAGTTAGGCCTATGGTTAGCATTTGGATTAGGCTTATTTTTAGGGTAATGGATAGGTTTAGGGCTAGGGTTATGTTTATGATTAGGGCTAGGGTTAGATTTTGGGTTAAGCCTATGGTTACTGTTAGAGTTAGGTTTAAGGTAAGTGTTAGGTTTTGAGCTATGCTTAGGGCTAGGGCAATGGTTAGGGTTAGTGTGACATCTAGGTATAGGGTTAGTGTTAAGTTTAGAGCTAGGTTTAGCATTAGGGTTAGGGTTATGTTTAGGGTAATGGATAGAGTTAGAACTAGGGTTTGGCCTTTGTTATGGTCAGGATTAGGACTAGGGTTTGGATCAGGTTTAGGTCTAGATTTATATTTGGGCAAGGGTTAGTGTTTGAGCTAGGGTTAGGGTTAAAGCAAGGTTTAGGGTTAGAATTAGGTCTATGGTTACGGTTAGGGTTATGCTTCTAGATAGATTTTGTGTGAGGTTTGGGGCTAACGTTCGGGCTATATGTAATATGAGACCTAGAGTTAGGGTTATGGCTAGGTCTATTATTATGGTTTTGGCTAGATTTGGGGTTAGCATAAAATTTACAGCTAGAATTTGTGTTACAGAAAGGGACAGTGTTTGGGTTAGGGTTATGGCCAGAATTAGGACTAGGTTTAGGTGTAGAGGTAGAGGTAGTGTTTGGGTTAGGTTAAGGGTTACTGTGAGGGATAAGGGTAGAATTTGGTTTAGTTCTAGAGCTAAAGGTTGAATTAGGTTTAGGTCTAGGGATAATGGTAAGTTTAGGTTTAGGTATAAGTTTACAAGTAGGGCTAGTGTTAGGGTTTGGTTTAGGGTTATGGTCGGGTTTAGACCTCTTGTTTGTGTTATGGTCAGAATAAGGGTCAGGGTTAGGTTTAGGTTTTTGGATAGGGTTAGAGATAGAATTAGATATAGGGTTAGGACTATTAATAGGGTTAATATTTTTAAGCTTAAGAATTAGGAATTGGTCTAAGGATACCATTAAAATTAGGGTTTTGCTTAGGGTAAGTGATAGGGTTAGACATAGGTTTAGGGCTGGAGTTAGGGTTATGGTTAGGGTCAAAGCTAGATTTAGGGCTCAGATTAGTGCTAGTTTTTGTGTGAGGATTAAGGCTAGGGTTAGGACAGTGACAAATATAACAACTAGGGTTACAATTAGGGTTAGATTTAGGGTTAGGTTTGGGGTAGGTCAATGGTAGGGTTAGGTTTAAAGTTAGATTGATATTTATAGCTAGAGATAGTGTTAGGATATGATTCAGGTCAGGGTTATTTTTATGGTTAGGGTTAGGACTCGAATTAGAACTAGGGTTACTGTTAGGGTTTGTTTTAAGTTTAGGGTGCTGTTTAAAGCTAGAGTTTGTGTTAGGATATGACTCAGGTTGCGGGTTATTTTTAAGTTTAGGATTAGGACTTGAATTAGGGCTAGGGTTAGTTCTAGGTGTAGTTCTAGTGTTTGGTTTAAGTTAAGGTTTAGTGTTAAGCCTGTTGCTCAGTTTTGTTTTAGTGCTCTGGTTAGGGTTAAAGCTAGTTTTAGGATTAACTTTAGGGTTAGGGATAGAGTTATGGTTTGGGTTAGGATTAAGGCTGAGTATAACACTAAGATTAGGGATGGGTATTGTGTTAGGTTCAGAGCAAGTATTATGGTTATGGCTAGTGTCAGATCTAGGTTTAGAGTTAGGGAGAGTCTTAGGGTTAGGTTTATGGTAGGTCAAATTTAAGTGTTACGTTTAGGGAAAGGGTCAGGTTTAAATCTAGGCATATTATTAGGTCATGGTAAGGCTTCGGGTTTGTGTTAGGATAAGGTTTAGGTTTAGGGCTCAAATTAGCATTAAGTTTAGAGTTAGGGTTAGGGTAATGGATAGGGTTAGGATTAGGGTTCATGTTAGGTTTAGAGTAATAGATATGGATTTGGTTTGTGATAGGTTTAGGGTTAGGCCTAGAGTTATCATTAGCATTATGGTAACATTAGGGTAATTTATAGGGTTAAACCTAGGGTTATGGTTAGGATTAGGGCTAGAGTAAGGGTTAGGGTCAGGGTTAGGGCAAGGGTTAGAGTTAGGATTAGGTTTTGGAAATAGTTTAGGGTTTGAGCTAGGGTTAGTGCTAGGGGAAGGTTAGTGCTAGGGTTATGGTCATGGTTAGTGTTAGGGTTAGTGTTAGGCTTAGGGCTAGGGTTATCATTAGGGTTAAGGTAATAGATTTAGTTGTCAGTTTAGAGTTATGGAGAAGAGTTAGGTTTAGGTTTAGGGTTACGGTTAGGATTTGAGCTAGCTTAGGTTAGGTTTAGTGTTAGGTTCACTGCTAGTTCTAGGGTTAGGTTCATGTTTATGTTTAAGTTATGTTTAACTTTTGGTCTAGTGTTATAATTATGGTAAAGTTTAGGGTTAAGGTAATGGGTAGGGTTCAAGCTAGGGTTATGTCTAGGTTTTAGGTTAGGATTAGGGCTAGGGTTAGGCTACTGTTAAGCCTTCTGTTAGAGTAAGGGTTAGCTTAAGTTTAAGGGTTAGGGATTAAGGTAGGTTTAGGGCTGCAGTGAGGGTTAGGGTTACAGTCAGGGTTTGGTTAGGGTTAAAATTACGTTTATGGCTAAGGTTAGCATTAGGTTTAGTGTTGTGGTTAAGATAGTGGATAGAGTTAGAGATAGGGTTTGTGCTATGTTTAAGGTTAGGATTTGAGTGAGGCTTTGGTTTTGGGCTAGAGTTATGTTTATGGCAAGGTTAAGGGTTAGAGCTAGGATGAGGATTAGGGTTAGGTTTAGGGCTAGGTTTAGGGTTACAGTTATGCTTAGGGTTAGGTTTAGGGCTACAATTAGGACTAGGATTTGTGTGAGGTTTAGGGATATTGTTAGGTTTATTAGTAATTTCAGAGCTAGAGTTATGGTTATGGGTACATTTAGGGTGTTTCCAGTGTTAGGGTTAGTATTTGGTTAGGATAAGGTTTAGAGCTAGGGTTTTTGTTAGGGTAAGTGTCAGGGTTCAGGTTAGGATTAGGTTTAGGGTTAGGTCCAGAACATGGACTAGAGTTAGGTCTAGGGGTAGGGTTAGTGTTTGGTTTAGGTTAAGGGTTATTGTTAGGGCTAACGCTAGGGTTATGGCTATATTTAGAATTAGGTTTAGGTCTAGGGCTAGTGTTAGTGTTAAGTTTAGGTATAGGGTTACTGGTAGGGCTAGTGTTAGGTTTTAAATAAGGGTTAGGGTCAGTTTTAAACCTAGCTTTTGTGTTAGAGTCAGAATAAGGGTCAGGGTTAGGGTTAGGGTTTGGGTAAGTTTAGAGCTAGAATGAGGGCTAGGGTTAGGACTAGTAATAAAGTAAGGGTTTGGAGTAGGCTTAAGATTAGGGTTAGGACTAGGGTAGCAATAGGGTGAGGGTTTGTCTTAGGGTAAGTGATAGGGTTTTAGCCAGGGTTAAGATTATGGATAGGGTTAGGGTTAGGGCTAGGTTTAGGGTTAAAGCTAGGGTTAGTCCTTGGATTATGGCTAGGTTTTGTGTTAGGTTTAGGGGTATGGCTAATGTAAAAACTGGCATTACAATTAGGGCTAGTTTAGGGTTAGGTTTAGGTCAAGATGTTGTGTTAGGATTAGGGCTCAAATTAGCATTAGGGTTTGGGATATGGTATGATAGGGTTAGGTTTAGGGTTCAGGTTATGTGTAGAGTAATAGATAGGATTAGAGTTAGTGAAAGGGTTAGGTTTAGGCCTAGGGTTAGCATTAGAGTAAGGGTTATGTTTAGGGTAATACAGAGGGTTAGAAGTAGGGTCAGGGCAAGAGTTATGGTTAGTATTAGGGCTTGAGGAAGGGTTAGTGTTAGGGTTAGGCCCAGGGATAGCCTTAGGTTTAGGTTTAGGGTACAGTTTAGGGTTTGAGCTAGGGATAGCACTAGGGTGAATGTTAGGTTTAGGGTTAGGCCTAGGTTATAGTTTGGGTTAGGCCTAGGTTATAGTTACTGTTAGGGTAAAGGTTGGTGATAGGATTAGGGCTAGGGTTATCATTAGGTTTAGGGTATTGAATAGGGTTTGATGTTGAGTTAGGTTTAAGGTTAGTATTAGGTTTTGGCTTAAGGGTAGTGTTAGGGATAGGTGGAGGTTTAGGTTTAGTGTAATGGGTTTGAGCTAGGGTTAGATCTATGACAATGTTTAGGTTTATGGCTAAGGCTAGAGTTAGGGTTAGTGTAGGTTTACGGTTAGGGCTAGGGTTATCATTAGGTTTAGGGTTAGGGTTAGGGTAATGGGTAGGGTTAGAGCTAGAGTTATGGCTATGGTTTAAGGTTAGGATTAGGGCTAGGGTTAAAGTTAGGGTTATGTTTAGGCCAAGGGTTAGTGTTAGCATTAGGTTATATTTAAGTGTTAGGGATTGAGCTAAGATTTGCACTAGGACAAGATTTATGGTTAGAGTCAGGGTTAGGGTTAGGGCTAGGGTTAGCATTAGGGTTAGGTTTATGGTTAGGGTAATGTAGAAAGTTAGAGAGAGGCTTTGGCTTATGGTTATGGCTAGTTTTAGCATTAGTGATATGGCTAGGTCTAATTTAGGGTTAGGTTTTCGGTTAGGAAAAGGTTTCGAGCTAGGGTTTGTGTTAGGGTAACTGTCAGTGTTTTGGTTAGGGTTAGGTTTATGATTAGGTCCAGCATTAGGACTAGGGTTAGGTCTAGGGGTAGAGTTAGTGTTTGGGATAGGTTAAGGCTTATTGTTAGGGCTAGGGCTAGGTTTTTGTTTAGGGCTAGGGCTAGAGTTATCGCGAGATGAAGGATTAGGTGTAGATCTAGGTCTAGTGTTAGGGTTAGGTATAGGTATTTGGTTACAGGTTTCACCAATGTTAGTTGTCGGTTTATGGTTAGGGTCAGGTTTAGACCTATGGTTAGTTTTGGGGTCAGAATAAGAGTCAGGGTTAGATTTAGGGTTTTGGATAGGGATAAAGCTAGATTGAGAGCTAGTGTTAGGACTAGTAATAGAGTTAGGGTTTGGGTTAGGCTAAGGATTAGGTTAATACTAGGTAGCTTTATGGTTAGAGTTTGGCTTAGGGTAAGGGACAGTGTTAGTGCTAGGGTTAGGGCTAGGTTTAGGGTGAGAATTATGATTAGCGCTAGGGTTACGGTTAAAACTAGCATTAGGGCTCGGATTAGCACTATGATTTGTATTAGCTTTAGGTCTACAGCTATTGTAAGAACTAGGGTTACAATTGGGGCTAGTTTTAGGGTTATTGTTACGTCTAGGCCTAGTATTAGGTTAGCTTTAGGGTTAGGGTCATGTTTAGGATAATGGATAGGTTAGGGTTAGGGAATGTGTTAGAGTTAGGCTGAGGGTTAGCATTAGGGTTAGGGTTAGGGTTATGGTATTGGATAGGGTTAGAGCTAGGGTTAGGGCTAGGGTTTTGGTTAGGGTTAGGGCTAGGGTTAGGGTTAGGTTTAGGGTTAGTGTAAGGACTAAAGTTACGGTTAGGTTTAGGGTAAGGGTTAGAGCTACATTTAGGGATAGAGATAGGGTTAAAGCTAGGGTTTGGGCTCAGATTAGGGCTAGGTTTTGGGTTTTGTTAGGGCTAGTGTTAGTGATATGGCTAATGTAAGAACTAGGGTTATGATTGGGCTAATTTTAGGGTTACATTTAGGACTAAGTCTAGTTTTAGGATTAGGTTTAAGTTTAGGGTGATGTTTTGAGCTACTATTAGTGTTAGGTTCAGAGTCAGGTTCAGGGTTAGTTTTAGGTTAGGGATGGGGCTTGAATTAGGGGTAGGCTAAGGGCTAGATGCAGGGTTAGGATTTGGTTTAAGTTAAGGATTAGGGTTAGTGCTGTAGCTTGGTTATGCTTTCAGGCTAAGGCGAAGGTTATGGTAAGGGATAGGGTTAGAACTAATAATAGGGCTAGGCAAGAATTAGATTTAGTCTTAAGGCTAGGGTTAGGATTAGAGTTACTTCTATACTAGGCCTAGGAATAGGTCTAGGATTAGTGTTAGGGTTAGGCCTAATTTTAGGGCTATGTTTAGGGTTAGGTTTAGGGGAAGAGATGGGGTTATAACTAGGTTTAGGGATAGGGCGATGATTAGAATTAGGTATAGTGATAAGTTAGGATTGGGTTAGGATTAAGGCTAGATTTGGTGTTAGGATGAGGGCTAGGGCTTTTGTTAGGTTTAGGGCAAATTTTAGGGATAGGGATAATGTCAGATTTAGGGTTATGGCTAGGGGTAGATATAGGTTTAGTTTCATGGCTAGGTCTTGTATAAGGGTTAGGTTTAGGGTAAGGATCAAGTTTAGAATTAGGTGTTTTTTAAGGTCAGCTTCAGGTTTCGGTTATGGGTTAGGTTAAGTTTTAGGTTTATGGCTCAAATTAAGCTTTGGGTTAGAGTTAGGTTTAGGGTAATGGATAGGTTTAAGTTTAGGATTCAGGTTAAGATTAAGATAATAAGTATGGTTAGGTTTAGTTATAGGGTTAGGGTTAGGCCTAGGTTTAGTATTTGTGTTATGGTTATTGTTAGGGTAATGGATAGCATTAGAGCTAGGGTGAGGGGTAGCGTTTTGGTTAGGATTAGGGCTGGAGTTAGGTTTAGGGTTAGGGCTAGTGCTAGGGTTAGTGTTTGGGTTAGTTTTAGGATATAGGTCAGGTTTTGAACTAGGGTTAGTGCTAGTTTGAGAGTTACATTTAGTGTTATGTCTAGGGTTAGACTTACAGTTATGGTTAGGGTTAGAGTTAGGGTTAGGGCTAAGGTTACCTTTAGAGTTAGGTTACTGGATAGGATTAGGTGTCAAGTTAGGGTTAGGTGTAGTTTTAGGTTTACGGTTAGTGTTAGGGTTTGGGCTAGGGTTAGATTATAGTTTAGGATTTGATCTAGGGTTAGGGCTATGATGAGGGTTAGGTTTAGGGTGAGGTCTAGGATTAGGTTTACAGTTAGAGTTAGAGCTAGGGTTATCATTAGGTTTAGGGTTTGGTTTAGTGAAATGGATAATTATAAAGATAGTATTAGGGCTAGTATTAACATTATGATTAGGGCTAGGTTTAGCGTTAGGTTTAGGGATAGGGCTAGGGTTATGTTTAGAGTTAGGGTTAGGGTTTTAGCTAGGTTTAGGTCTAAGTTGAGGGTTAGGATTTGCGTGAGGGATATGATTCGGGTTAGGGTTATGCTTAGGGCTAGGTTTAGGCCTAGGTTTAGGGCTAGATTTTGTGTTAGGTTTTGAGCTATGGTTAGGGCTATGGGTATATAAGGAATAGGGTTATGGTTAGGGTTATGGCTAGGTCTAGTGTTGGGTTTATGTTTTGGTTAGGGTCAGTTTTAAAGCTAAGTTAGTGTTAGTGTCAGGGTCTGTATTTGGATTAGGATTAGGGTTAGGGATAGACCCTAAATTAGAATTGGTTAAGTCTAGATGTAGGGTTAGTGTTTGGGTTAGGTTAAGGGTTATCATTAGGGATAGCACTAGGTTATTGTTTTGGTCGTGGGTGAGAGATATGGCTGGATTTGGGATTAGGTTTATGTCTAGGGCTAGTGTTAGTGTTAGGTTTACGTATAGGTTTACAGGTAGAGATAATGTTTGAATTTGGGTTATGGTTAGTGTCAGGCTTAGGGTTAGTGTTTGGGTTATGGTTATAACTAGAATGATGGCTAGGATTAGGACTAGTAAAAAAGTTAGGATTAGGGTTAGGACTAGGGTTAGCATTAAGGTTAGGTTTTGGCTTAGGGTAAGGGATAGGATTAGTGCTAGGGTTAGGGTTAGGGTTAGGGATAGTGTTAGGGTTAGGTTTAGGTATAGGTTTATTGCTAGTGCTATTGTTAAGTTTTGGTTTAAGTTTAGGGTCAGGTTTGGACCTATGGTTACCATTAGGGTCAGAATAAGTGTCAGGTTTGGGTTATGGTTAGAGCTAGAATGAGGGCTAAAGTTATTACTACTAATAGGGTTAGGTTTGGGTTAAAGTAAGGATTAGGGTTAAGACTAATGTTAGCATTAGGGTTAGGGTTAACTTAGGCTAAGGGATAGGGTTAGAGCTAGAGTTATGGCTATGTTTAGGTTTAGGGTTATGGCTAGTGTTAGAGTTAGTGTAAGGGTTAATGCTAACATTATGTCTCAGTTTAGAGCTTGGTTTTGGCTAGAGTTAGGGCTAGGTTTAAAGTTACAGCCAATGTATGGACTAGTGTTATGATTTGTGCTAGTTATAGGATTAGGGTTAGGAGTAGATCTAGTGTTAGGGTAAACTAGCCTGAAAACTGACCTTAGACATAATCCTAAATTTAACACTTGGCATAGCCCTAACCCTAAATCAAACCTTAAACCTAACCATAAACCTAAACATAACCATAGCCCTAATTCTAACCCTACACCTAATATCTAACCCTAACCATAACCCTATATATAACCCTATCTTTAGTCTAACCCTAAACCTAACATTAATGATAACCCTAGCCCCAACCCTAACCCTAACACTAACTCTACCATAATCCTATCCCTAGACCTTACCCTAAAACTAACCCTCTCCCTAGCCATAACCCTAGCTCAAAACCGAACCCTTACACTAAACATAACCCTAAACTTAACCCAAGTTCTAAAACTAACCCTAACCATAACTGAAGACCTTTTCCTAACCTTAACCCTAGTTGTAACCTAAGCTCTAATCCGACCCACTACCATAACCATAACCCTTCCCCTAATGCTAACCCTAAACCTAGCCCTAACCCTATTGCTTATGCTAACCCTATCAATTAACCTGAACCTAACCTGAACCATAAACTAAACCCTATCCCATTACCCTAACTCTAACCCTAATGCTAATTCGAGCCCTAAACCTAAACCCTAACTTAAACAAAACCTTAAGCTTGACCCTAACCTTAATATTCCCCCTAGCTCTAAACCTGACCCTTACTGTAAGCCTAATCCTTACAATAGATATAGACCTAAAAATAACCCTAAAATTATCTTTAACCATAACCCTAGAGCTGATATTAGCCCTAGTCCTAATCCTAGCCCTAAACCTAAAGAAAAAAACACTAGCCCTCATCCTAGCCCTAAACCTAGCCTTAATCATAACCCTAACTCTACGCCTAGCCCTTTCCCTACTCTAACCCTAACCCTACCTCTAAACCTAGTGATAACACCATCCCTTATCCTAAACTTAAACCTAACCGTAACCCTATCGCTAGGCCTAAACTGAACACTAACTCTAGCCCTAATCATGGCCTTAACTTAACCCTTATCCAAACCCTAACCCTAATCCTAGCCCTAAGACAAACTCTAACTCTCACACTAGCCCTATAACTACTTCTAACCCTATCCCTTACCGTAAATCTAAACCTAGCCCTAACCCTAGCCCTAACCCTTGCCCTATCCTTAGTCCTAGCCTAACCCTAGATCTAAGCCTAACTCTAAATATAACCATAACCATAAGCCTAAGCCTAACATTAACAGTTTACCTAACCCTAATACTCATCATAAAACTAGTGCTAACCCTAACCCTGGAACTTAAACAAAACCAATCAATAGACCTAACCCTAAACCTTAACTTAAAACAAGCCCTAAATTACAGCTAGAACAAATCCTAGAACTAATTCGAGTCCTAACCCTAATCTTAAAACTAACTCTGACCCTGACTTATACCCTAACACTCACCCTAGCTCTGAAACACCACTCTTACCTTAAACCAAACCCTAACAGTAAACCTAGCCCTAATTTGAGTTCTCATCCTAAAACTAACCCTGTCCCTGTCTCCTACCTAACAATAACCCTAGCTCTAAATTTATCCTAAACTTAAACCTAACCATGAACACTAATCTTAAACATTAACCCTAAATCTATCTAAATTGTAATCCTGATTCTTACATTATTCATTGCCCTAACCGTAACCCTAATGCTAACCCCAAAACAAGCCATAATCTGAGCCCTAAACCTAGCTTTAACACTAACCCTAATCCTAACCCTACCCCTAACACTAGCTCTAACTCTATCCCTAAACCTAAGCAAAACCTTAACCCTAATGGTAACCCGAGACCTATCCATAATCCTTAGGCAAATCAAAACCTAACCCTATTAATAGTCCTAAACCTAGCCCTCATTCTAGCTCTAACCTGTCTCAAACTTTAACCCTAACCCTGACCCTTATTCCGACCATAAAACTAACCCTAGCTATAAACCTGATTCTAACCCTAGACCAAACCTTAACACTATCCCTACCAGTAAACTTATACTAAACATGACTCTACCACTAGCCCTAGACCTAAACCTAATTCTAAATGTAGCCTTAAATCTAGGCCAAGACCTAAACAAAAACCTAGCTCTAGCCCTAACAATAACCCTTAACCTAATGCAAAGTCTACCCCTACCCCTAGACATAAACCTAGTCCTAATTCTGGCTTTAACCTTAACCCTAACACTAACCTGAACATGGACCCTGCATTTAACACTATGCTAACTCTAAAACAGACCCTTACTGAAAACCTAAACCTAACACTAGACCTAGCCATAACCCTAACCCTACAACTATCCCTAATCATAATCCTAGCTCTTACATTACCCATAGCCCTAACCCTGTATCTTAACCTAACACAAAACCTAGAGTTAATCCTAGGCCTAAACCTAGGCCTAAGTATAATACTAACCCTAACCCTAGCCCTAATCCTAACCCTAACTGTAGCCTTAGTCCTAAATTTACTCAATGCCTAACTCTTGCCGTAAATATAAACTTAGACTTATCCCTAACTCTAAACCCTAACCCTATCCCTAACCCTAAACTTAACCCTATCCCTAAACATAGCTCTGAACATACACATTACCCTAACCCTAACACTAACCCTGTTGATAACCCTAGCCTTAACCCTAACCCTACCAGTAACCCTAACCAGAAAACTAACCCTAGACCTAACACTAAACCTAACAGTTGCCATAGCCCTAACTCTAGTTCAAACCCTAGCCTGTACTAGAAACCTAAACATAACCATGCCTTAACCTTAACCCTAAAACTAAATCTAACCCTAAACCTAAACCTAAACTTACATCTAACCATATCCATTACCCTAACCCTTACCCTACCCCTAAAGATAAACGTAGCCCTAACCCTAAACCTAAACCTAAACCCAATCTTATCCCTAGACCTAACGCTGAACCTAAACCAAAACTTAGTCCTTGCCCTAACTCTAGCTCAAACCCTAATCCTGATGGTAAACAAACCTTAACCCTAACCCTAACCCTAATCCTAGCCATAATTCTAACTGTAACCATAGCCCAAACACTTGTTGTAACTCTATCCATTACCCTAACCTTAACCCTAAACCTAATGCTAACCCTAGCTCTAATAACTTTAAATCTACATTTATCCCTAACTCTGATTCTAACCTGAACCCTTAACCTAGCACTAACACTTACTAAATACATGAGCCTTACAGTTAACATGATGGTAAGATAAAACTAAGCCTAACACTAACCCTAAACCTAGCCCTAACCCTAATACTAACCCTATCCCTTGACCAAACCCTAAACCTAACCCTAGCCTTAGCACTAACCCTAGCTTGAACCCTAACCCATATCCTAATCTTAACACTAAAACGAACCCTAGCCTTAACCATAACCCTAACCCTAAATCTAGAGCTAATCCTAAACATAATCCTAGCCCTAAACATAGTTCTAAATCGATCAATTACCCAAACAATAACCATAAACCTATGCTAACCCTAGGCCTAAACCTAACCCTATCCATTAACTAAAACCTAACATGAACCCTAAACCTAACCTGAAGCCAAAACCAAACCCTATCCCTTACACTAACCCTAACTTTAATCCTAAGGCTAATTTGATCACTAACACTAAACCTCAACCTAATCCAAACCCCAAACCTGACCTGAACATTATAGTACCCCTAGGTATAAACCAGAACCTTACCCTAAAGCTAACTCTGAATATAGACCTAGTCATAAACCTTACCCTAAAACTATCCCCAACCGTAACCCTATACCTGATATTAGCCCTAGCCCTAATTCCTGCCATAACCGTAACACAAATGCTAGCCCTCATTCTAGCCCTAAACCTAGTCTTGTTCCTAACCTGAACCCTAACACTAGCCCTATCCCTAATTTTTTACCTTGTCCTATACCTGAACCTAGATATAACCCTAACCCTTCCCCTAAATCTAACTCTAACTCTAGATTTAACCCTTACACTAATCCTAGACCTGACCCTACCACTAATTTAGCCCTTACCGTAATCCTAACACTAGCACTAATACTAACTCTAACTATTTCCCTAGCCCTATACCTAGTTCTAACCATGTCCTTGCCATAACCCTAACACTTGTTCTACCCATAGCCCTAAACCTAGCCCTACCACTAAACCCAGATCTAATCACAAATCTAAATCTAACTCCAACCCTAAACCTAAACCTCACACTACATCTAGCCCTAACACTAATGCTAATCCTAATACTAGCCCTAACCTAGTCCTAGCCTTAAAAAAAGTCGAGCTATAGCCCTAACTCTAACCCTTAACCTAAACCAAAACCTAACACACACTTAATCCTAGCCCTAGCACTCAAACCAAACCGACTCATAGGCTTAATGCTAATTCTTAACCTAAACTAAAACATAACCTTATACCTAGCCCTAACCCTAGCCCTAATCTGAGTCCTAACCCTAACTCTAGAACTTACTCTGACCCTGACTCAGACCCTAACAATAACCCTAGCTCTAAACATCACACTAATACTAAACTTAACCGGAACACTAGACATAGCCCTACCCCTAACCCAAAAACTAGCCCTAATCTAACATCAGTTCTTACATTAGCCATAGCCCTGTACTGAAAAAAACAAAAAAAACAAAAAAAACAAACAACAACAAAAAAAAAACCTAGCTCTAATCCGAGACCTAAACCTAGCTTTAAACCTAACCCTAAACAAAACCTATACCTATACCTAACCCTAGCTATAAACCTATCCCTTACCCTAAGCCAAACCTTCACCCTAATGCTACCCTAGTTTTAATCTTAATCCTTAGCCTACCCCAAAACATAACACTATTAATATTCCTAACCCTAGCCCTCATTGTAGCTCTAAACTTAATCCAAATCCTAACCCTAACCCTGACCCTTAATCTGACCCTAATTTAACCCTAGGTTTAAACCTGACCCTAACCATAAACTGAACCCTAACACTAGCCCTATGTGTAACTCTAAACCTAAACCTAACCCTAACACTACTCTTAGACCTAAACCTAATCCTAAATCTAGCCATAACTCTAGTCCTAGACTTGAACAACAACCTTGCCCTAGCCCTAACAATTACCCTTAACAAAATGCAAACACTAACCCTACTTCTAGACCTAACCCTAGTCCTAATTCTGGCACTATCCCCAAAACTCGCTCTAACCTGAACACTGACCCTGACCCTAACATAATCCTAGCTCCAAACCTCACCCTAACTCAAAACCTAATCCTAACACTACACCAAGCCATAACCCTAACTCTAAAACTAGCCCTAATTATAACCCTATCACTTAACTACCCATGGCCCTAACCCTAGGCCTAAAATAACAAAGCCCTAATCCTAGGCCTAAACCTAGCCCTAAGTGTAACCCTAAATTAACCATAGCCCTATCCCTAACCCTAACCTTTCCTTTAGATCTAACCCTTGCTCAAAGCCTAACCTCTACCCTAAACATAACCCTAGCCCTATCCCAAACACTAACCTTACCCTAGCCCTAATCCTATCCTTAACCATAGCCCTAACCATAGCTCTAATTCTATGCACTACCCTAACCCTAGCCATAATCCGAATCATAACTCTAGCCTTAACCCTAGCTCTAATCCTATCCATTACCCCAAACATAATCCTAACACTAATTCTAACCCTAGACTTAACCCTAACACTATCACAATCTCTAAACCTATAAAACTAACCTGTACCCTAACCGTAGATCTAACCCTATCTCCAACTCTTAACCTAACCCTAAGGCTAAGCCTAACACAAACGCTAGCCCTAATCCTAATGCTACAATAAAAATATAATTAAAAAAAAAAAGATGTAGTGTCCACCAAAAACTAAAAAAGATAAACACATATTTAAAGATTCTCTCTCTTTTTATAAAACAAAAATGAGCAATAATCTTAATCTTGAACCTTATCTTAAAACAAAACCTAACACTACAACGAGACATAACCCTAGCTCTAATTCGAGTCCTAACCAAAACCTTAAACTAACCCTGATCCTGAATCATATCCTAATACTCACCCTAAACTTAAACTGAACCCTAACAGTAACCCTAACCTTAATTCGAGTCACAATCCTAACCTTAAAACTGACTCATATCTTAACAGTCACCCTAGCTCTAAAGACGGCCCTCACCTGAAACTGAACCGTAAAATAAATCCTAGCCCTTATTTGAGGCCTAACCCTCACCCTAAAACTGTCTCTGAATTATATCCTAATACTAACCTAGCTATAAATATCACCTAACATTAAACCTAACCCTAACATTAGACCTACCCCTACCCCTAACCCTAATTGTAACCCAGTTCTTACATTATCCATTGCCATAACATAAGCCCTAACACTAACACAAAAATTATCCCTAACTGAGCAACAAACCTAGATTTAACCCTAAGTCTAACCCTAACTCTAGCCCTAACCCTACCTCTAAGCCTATCCCTTACCCAAAGCAAAACCATAAACCTAATGGTAACTCTAGACCTATCCCTTATCCTTAAGCTAACCAAAGCCCTAACCCTATTAATAGTCATAACCCTACCCTCACTCTAGCTGTAACCCTATTCCAAACCCTAATGTTAACCCTGACCATTATTTTCACCCTAACACTAACCCTAGGTCTAAACTTGGCCATAACCCTAGACCAAACCATAATGCTAGACCTAGACATAAACCAAATTTTAAATCTAGCCTTAACTCTAGCCCTAGACCTAAACAAAAACCTATCCCTAGCCATTAAAGTAACCCTTAACGTAAAAATACTCCTAGACCTAAACCAAGTTCTAAATCAGGCTGTAACCCTAACTCTAACTCGAACCCAAACACTGACCCTGCCTTTAAGAGTAAACCTACCTCTAAACCTGACCCTATTCAAAAATCTAAACCTAACACTAGACCTAGCCAAAATCCTAACCCTCAAAGTAGCCCTAATCATAACTCTAGCTTTTACATTACCCACAGCCCTAACCCTAGGTCTAAACCTAACACAAAACCTAGAGCTAATCCTAGGCCTAAGCATAACCCTAACTCTAACCCTAACCTAACACTTGATTAGTCCTAACCCTAGCTCAAACCTTACCCTTTTCCTAAACATAAACCTAAACCTATCCCTAAATATACCCCTAACACTAGCCCTAATTCTAATGCTAAACCTAGATCTAAACATACCCATTACCCTAAAACTAACCCTAAACCTATTGATAACCATAGGCCTAACCCTAACCTAAACCTAACCAGAAAACTAACACTAGACCTAACCCTAGTGTTAGGGTTCGTTTTAGTGTTAAGGTCAGGCTTTGACCTAGGGTTAGTGTTAGAGTCAGAATAAGGGTAAGGTTTAGGCTTATGCTTTGGGTTAGGGTTAGAGATAGAATGAGGGTCAGGGTTAGGACTAGTGATACAGTTAGAGTGTGTGGTAAGCTAATTATTAGGGTTAGAACTAAGGTAGCATTAGGGGAGATTTTGGCTTAGGGTAAGGAATAGGTTTAGAGCTAGGGTATGGGTTAGTGTTAGGGTAGGGTTAGAATTAGGGTTAAAGCTAGGGTTGAGGCTCAGATTAGTGCTAGGTTTTGTGTTACAGTTAGGTCTGTGGCTAATGTAAAAACTAGCTTTACAGTTAGGGATAGTTTTAAGTTTAGGATTAGGGCTAGGTCTAATGTTTGGGTTAGGTTTAGGGTTAGGGTTATGTTTAGAGGTAGGGTTATTTTTAAGGTCAGAGTCTAGGTCAGTATTAGTTATAGGGATAGGGTTAGGACTAGGTATAGCATTAGGATTTGGCTTAGGTTAAGTGTTAGTATTAGGTCTATAGCTCAGTTTTGTTTGTGGGCTATGGTTAGGGTTAGGACTGGTTTTCAAATTACAATTAGAGTTAGGGCTAGTGTTAGGATGAGATTTAGGTTTAGACTTAGGGTTAGATATAGAGTTATGGCTAGTTCTAGGTTTAGGACTATGGCTAGGGTTAGGACTAAAGTTAGTGCTAGTGTTAGGGTTAGGAAATAGATAATGTTGGTACTAGATATAGTTCTAGGGGTAGTGTTAGGTTAGTCTTAGGGCTAGGGTTAGAGTCAGGGTTACAGTTAGCAATAAATTAGGGCTAGGATTAGAGCTATGGTTAGTTTTAGGATTAGGCCTAGGGTTAGGGCTAGGGTTAGTGTTAGTGATAGTGTTAGAGTTAGGGTTAGGGGAAAAGATGTGGTTATACCTAGGTTCAGAAATAGGGTGAGGGTTGAAATTAGGGTTTGGGCCAGAGTTAGGGTTCAGGTTAGGATTAAGGCTAGTTTTAGGGCTAGGATGAGGGCTCAGGTTTGTGTTAGGTTTAAGGCAAGAATTAGGTAGAGTGCTAATGTCAGGTCTAGGGTTATGGTTATGGATACTGTTAGTTAGTTTTATGGCTAGGTCTTGTTTAAAGGTTATGTTTAGGGTAAGGGTCAGGTTTAGAGCTAGGTGTGTTATTAGAGTCAGTGTCTTGCTCAGAGTTTGGGTTAGGTGTTGGTTCAGTTTTAGGGTTCGAATTAGCATTTGGGTTAGAGTTAGAGTAAGTGATAGGGTTAGGTTTAGTGTTCAGGTTAGGTTTAGGTAAGGATAAGGTTAGTGTTAGCAATACCTTTAGGATTAGGACTAAATGGATAGGGTTAGATTTAGGTTTAGGACTAGGGTTAGTGTTAGGTTTTGTGTAACTGTTAGGGTTTGAGCTAGGATTAGGACTATGGCAAGAGTTATGTTTACGGTTCGGTCTAGGGTTATGTTTACAGTTAGGGTTAGTGTAGGTTTAGGTTTAGGACTAGGGTAAGTTTACAGTTAGGATTAGATTAGGTTTAGGGTTAGAGCTAGTGTTATCATGAGGTTTATAGTTAATGTTAGGGTAATGGGTGGTGTTAGAACTATATTTAGAGCTATGTTTGGGTTAGGCTTATGTTTAAGTTAATGGATAGGTTTAGGTTTAGGGATATGGTTAGGATTAGGGCTAGGGTTATGGTTAGGGTGAGGCCTAGGGTTAGTATTAGGGTTAGGTTTAGGGTAAGTGTTAGGGTTTGAGCTATGGTTAGGGCTAGGGCGACGGTTAGGGTTAGTGTCAGGTCTAGGTTTAGGATTAGGGTTAACTTTAGGTCTAGGGTTAGCATTAGGTTTAGGGTTATGTTTAGGGAAATGGATAGGGTTAGAGGTAGAGTTTGGCTAGGATTATGGTTAGGATTAAGTCTAGAGTTAGGTTTACAGTTAGGGCCAGTTTTAGGGCAACGGTTAATTTTAGGGTAATGGTGAGGGCTATGATTCCGTTTAGGGTTAAAACGAGGTGTAGGTGTCAGTTTAGGGATAGGTTTGGGGTTAGGTTAGGGCTAGGATTGGGGCTACGACAAATGTAAGAACTAAAGTTATGATTAGGGCTACTTTTAGTGCCATGGTTAGGGCTAGTTCTAGTTTTAAGTTTATGTATACTTTTAGGGTGGTGTTAGAGCTAGGGTTAGTATAAGGTCAGATTCAGGCTCAAGGTTAGTTTTAGGGTTAGGTTAGGACTGGAATTAGGCTAAGGTTAGGTCTAGGTGTAGGCTTAGGTTTTGGTTTAGGTTAAGGGTTAGGGTTAGGGATATGGCTTGTTTTTGTTTTAGGGCTTGAACTAGATTAAGGCTAGTTTTAGGATTAGTGTTAGTGTAGGGGCTGGTGTTAGTGTGAGGTTTAGGCTTAGGGTTAGGGTTGGACTTAGAGTTATGGTTAGTTCTAGTGTTAGGGCTATGGCTAGTGTTAGGGCTAGGGTAAGGAATAGGGTTAGATCTAGGTGTAGGGCTAGGGTGAGAGTTAGAGTTATTCTTAGTGCTAGTTGTAGGGTTAGGGCTAAATTAGGGCTAGGATCGGGTCTAGAATTAGTGTAAGGGTTAAAAATAGAGGTAGAGTTAGGTTTAGATTTTGGGAAGGGATGTGGTTACAGCAAGGTTCAGAACTAGGACAAGAGATAAAATTAGGGATATGGCCAGAGTTAGGGTTTGGGTTAGGATCAAGGCTAGGCATAGGGCTAGGATGAGGGCTTGCGTTTGTGTTAGAGTTATGGCTAGAATTGGGGCTAGGGCTTATATCAGGTCTAGGATTATGGTTATGGATAGTTTTCGGGTAAGATTTATGGCTAGGTCTAGTGTCAGAGTTAGGTTTAGGGTGAGGTTCAATTTGAGATCTAGGGGTATTGTAATAGTCAGAGTCAGGTTTGGTTTGGGTTAGGTTGAGGTTTAGGGTTATGGCTCAAATTAGCATTAGGTTTGAGTTAGGGTTAGGGTAATGGATAAGGGTAAGTTTAGGCTTCAAGTTAGGTTTAGGGCTTAGGTTTGGTTTTATAGGAATGGATAGGGTAAGGGTTAGGCCTAGGGTTAGCATTAGGTTTATGGTTAGCATTAGGGTAACGGATAGGGTTAGAGCTAGGCTTAGGGCTAGGGTTATGTTTAAGATTAGGGCTAGAGTTAGGGTTAGGTTTAAGGCTAGGGTTAGGTTTAGGGTATTTGTTAGGGTTTGAGCTAAGGTTAGTGCTATGGATAGGGTTAGGTTTGGTATTAGGTCTAGGGTTAGGATTAGGGTTATCAGTATGTTTAAGGTAATGGACAGGTTTAGATATCAGGTTAGGGTTAGGTTTAGGTTTAGGTTTAGGACTAAGCATAGTGCTAAGTTTAGCATAATTGTTAGAGTTTGAGCTAGGGTTAAGACTACTGAAATTGTTAGGTTTATGGTTAAGTCAAGAGTTAGGTTTACAGTTAGGGTTAGAGTAGGTTTGGGTTTAGGGCTAAGATTATCATGATGTTAATGGATAGGGTTAGGGTAATTGGTGGGATTAGAGCTAAGGTTAAGCCTAGTTTTAAGATTAGGATTAGGGCTAGGGTTAGGGTTAGGTTAGACTTATCATTTTCTTAAGGTTAGGTTAAGGGTAATGGTCAGGGATTGGTTAACTGTTAGGTCTAGGTTAAGGCTTCAGGTTGAAATCAGTGCTAGGGATAGAGTTAGGGTTAGGGTTAAGTTTAGGGTTAGGGTTAGGTTAGTTTTAGCATTAGGTTTAGGCTTATGTTTAGGGTAATGGATAGAGTTAGAGCTAGAGTTTGGGCTATGGTTATGGTTAGGACTAGGGCTAGGATTGGGGTTAGGGTTTGGGTTAGGGTTATGTTTAGGGTAAGGGCTAGGTTTTGAGCTAGTTTTAGTGATAGGGTTAGGTCGAGTATTAGGTTCAGCCTTAGATCAAGGGACAGGATTACTGTAGATTTAGGATTAGGGTTAAGGTTAGGGCTAGGGTTACATTAGGGTTAGGATAAGGGTTAGGGTAATAGATATGGTCATATGTAGGTTTAGGTATAGGTTTAGGGTTAGATTATTTTTAGGGTTAATGTTAAGGCTACGGTTATGTTTAGGTTTATGGTACGGATTAGGTTTTGAACTAGGGTTAGGGCTATGGTGAGTGTTAGTTTTATGGTTAGGTCTATTGTTAGTTTTCTGGTTAGGGTTCGGGTTATGGTTAGGGTTAAGGCTAGGGTTATCAATACAGTTAGTTGTATGTTTAGGTAAGGAGTAGGTTTAGAGCTAGCTTTAGGGATTGGTTTAAGTTTAGGATTTGGGCTAGGTTTAGGGTTTAGAGTAAAGTATAGGTATAAGTTTATATTTATGGTAAGAGTTAGTCTTTGAGTAAATTTTAAGACTAAGGCTAGGGTTAGGTTTATGGTTAGGGTTAGGGCTGTGGTGAGGGTTAATTTTATGCTTAGGGCTAGATTTAGGCCTAGAATTCACTCAACGTATTATGTTAGAAATATTAATATTGTGAGAGTTTTGATTAGGCTGAGGATTAGGGATAGGTCTAGGGTTACCATTAGGGTTAGGGTTTTGCTTAGGGTTAGGTATAGGGTTAGAGCTAGTGTTAGGGGTAGGGGTAGTGTTAGGGATAGGGTTAGGGCTAAAGCTAGGTGTAGGTCTCGGATTTGGGCTAGTTTTTGTGTTAGTGTAAGGGCTAGGGTTAGGGCAAAAGGTAATGTAAGAACAAGGGTTAGAATTAGGGTTAGCTTTAGGGTTAGGGTTGGGGTAGTTCTAGTGTTAGTGTTAGATTTAAGGTCAGGGTTATATTTAGAGCTAGAGTTATTTTTAGGATAGGAGTCAGTTTCAGGGTTAGTTTTAGTGTTTGAGTTAGGACTCAAATTAGGGCAAGGTTTACTGTTAGGTTTCAGTTTAAGGTTAGTGTCGTGTTGAGAGCTAGGGTGTTAGGATATGAGTCAGGGTCAGGGTTAGTTTTAAGGTTAGGGTTAGGACTCAATTAGGTTGAGGATTAGTTCTGGTAGTAGTTTAGTGTTTGGTTTAAGTTAAGATTTAGGTTTAGGTCCATTGCTCGGTTTTGTTTAGTCCTAGGGTTAGGGCTATTTTTACAATTAGTATTGGGGTTAGGGCTAGTGTTAGTGTTAGGTATAGGGTTACATTTATAGTTAGGTTTAGATCAAGGATTGGACTAGGATTAAGGATAGGGCAAGGGTTAGGGCCAGGGTTAGAGTTATGGTAAGAGATAGGTTTAGTACTAGGAATAGGGCTTTTGTGAGTGTTAGAGTTAATGATAGGGCTAAAATTAGAGTTATGATTTAGGATAGGGTTAAATTAAGGCTAGAATTAGGGCTAGGGTTAGTGTTCAGCTTAGGCCTAGCAATAGGGATAGGGTTAGGTTTAAGTTTAGGATAAAGAATAGCCCTATATCTAGGTTTAGACGTAGAGTGAGAGTTAGAGTTAGCGTTAGGGTTACGGTTAAGTTTAGGGTTATAATTAAGGCTAGATTTAGGGCTAGGATGGGGCTAGTGTTTGTTTTAGATTCAGGGCTAGGATTAGTGCTAGGGCTAATATCAGATCTAGGGTTATGGTTAAAGTTAGTTTTAGGGTTAGGCTTATGGCTACGTCTAGTGTAAGGGTTAGGTTTAGTGTAAGGGTCAGGTTTAGAGCTCAAGGAATTATTAGGATTAGGATTTGGCTTAGGTAAGGATTTAGGTTTATGGCTCAAATTAGCATTAACGTTAGGGTTAGGGTATAGTTATGTTTTGTTTAAAGGTTCAGGTTTGGTTTAGGGTAATTGATACAGTTAGCTTTCGTGAAAGGGCTAGGGTTAGGCTTAGGGTTAGCATTAGAGTAAGAGTTATGGTTAGGGTAATTGATAGGTTTAGAGCTTAGATTAGAACTAGAGTTATGGTTAGGAATATGCCTTGAGTTTGGGTTAGAGTTAGTGTTAGAACTAGGGTTAGGGTTAGGTTTAGGTTTAGGTTTAGAATAAAGGTAGGTTTTGAGCTAGGGTTAGGGCTAGGTTTAGGGTTAGGACAAGGGATAGGATTTTGGTAGGTTCAGAGTTAGGGTTAGTGTTAGGGCTAAGGTTATCATTAATGTTAGGGTTAGTGTTAAGGTAACGGATAGGGTTAGGTTAGGTTTAGATTTTGCTTTAGAGTTAGAATTAGTGATAGGCTTAAGATTATATCTATGGTTATGTTTAGGTTTATGGTTAGGTTTATGATTTGATCTAGAGTTAGGGCTATGCTGAGTGTTTTTTGGGGGGTTATGTCTATGGTTAGATTTCCAGTTAGGGTTAGGGTTAACATTGGTTTTGAGCAAGAATTACCAATAAGGTTAGTTTTAGGGTTAGGTTAATGGGTAGGTTTAGAGCTAGGTTTAGGGCTAAGTTAAGTTTAGGATTTGGGCTAGTGTTAGTGTGAGAGTTAGGGACAGGTCTAGGTTTATGTTTAGGGTAAGAGTTAGGCTTTGAGCTTTCTTAGAACTAAGGTGAAGGCTAGGGTTAGATATAGGGCTAATATTAGGATTAGAGTTATTCTTAGGGCTAAGTTTAGGCTAAAATTATCTCTATGTTTATTGTTAGGTTTAGAGCTAGGGATAGGGCTATGGGTAATATAAGAATTAAAGTTATGATTAAGACTAGTTTTACGGTTAGGGTTATGGCTAGGTCTAGGGTTATGTTTAGGTTTAGGTTTTGAGTGATGTTTAGAACTACGGTTAGTGTAAGGGTCAGGTTCAGAGTCTGGGTTTGTTTTAGAGTTAGGGATAGGACCCGAATTCGAGCTAGGTTTAGGGCTACGTGTAGGCTTAGGTTTTGGTTCATGTTAAAGGTTAAGGTTAGGGCTATGGCTTGGTTGTTTTGTAGGGCTAGGTTAGGGCTGGTTTTAGGATTAGCATTAGTGTTATTGCTTGTGTTAGTGAGAGGTTTAACTTAGGGTTAGGGTTAGATTTAGAGTTAGGGTTAGATATAGGATTAGGTCTAGAGCTAGTGTTAGGGCTAATGTAAAGGCAAGTCATAGGAGCATGGTAATGGATAGTGTTAGAGATAAAAATAGGAGTAGGGCGAGAGTTAGAGATAGTCTTAGGGCTAGGGATAGGTTAGGTTTAGGGCTTAATTAGGGCTAGGATTAGGTCAAGCATTTTTGTTAGAGTTAGGCCTAGTTTTAGGTTTAGGTTTACATTTAGCAATAGAGTTAGTTTTAGGGGAAGGGATGGAGTTAGAGTTAGTTTTAGGGCTAGGTTGAAAGTTAGAATTTTGGTTAGGGCTAGGGTTATGGTTTGGTTTATTAATAAGGCTAGTTTTAGGACAAGATGAGGGCTAGGGTTTGTTTTAGGGTTATGGCAAAAATTAGGTCTGGGACTAGTGTCAGGTCTAGGCTTATGTTAGGGATATAATGAGGGTTAGATTTATGGCTACGTCTAGTGTAAGGGTTTGGTTTAGGGTAAGGGTCAGATTTAGAGCTGGGGGTATTATTAGGGTTAGAATTTAGTTTCGGGTTTGGTTTAGGTTAGGGTTTAGGTTTAGAGCTTGAATTAGCATTAGGGTTTGGTTAGGTAATGATAGGTTTGGGTTTAAGGTTCATGTTAGGTGTAGGGTAATTGATAGGGTTAAAGATAGCAAAAGGGTTAGGGTTAAGGGTTAGCCTTTGGGTTATGGTTGTACTTAGGATAATGGATAGGGTTAGGGATAGGGTTATGGTTTGTATTAGGGCTAGAGTTAGGATTAGGCCTAGGGGTAGGGTTAGGTTCAAGTTGAGGATATGGTTTAGAGTTTGAGCTAGGGTTAGTGCTAGGGTAAGTGTTTGGTTTAGGGTTAGGTCTAGGTTATAGATACAGTTAGGGTCAAGTTTAGTGTTAAGGTTAGTGCTAGGGTTATCATTAGGTTTAGGGTATTGGAAAGGGTTTGATTTTGTGTTAGGGTTAGGGTTAGGTTTAGGCTTAAGGTCAGGGTTAGGGATAGGTTTAGTTTTACGTTTAGGGTAATGGTTAGGGTTTGAGCCAGGCTTAGCTCTATGGCAAGGGTTTGGTTTACGATTATGTATAGGTTTAGGGTTAGGGTAGATTTAGGGTAAGAGCTAGGGTTATCATCAGGGTTAGGGTTAGAGTTAGGGCAATAGGTAGGATTAGAGCTAGGGTTAGGGCTAGGGTTATCATTAAGTTTATGGTTAGAGTTAGGTAATATGTAGGGTTAGAGCTAGGGTTAGGGCTAGGGTTATGTTTAGGATTACGGCTAGGGCTAAAGTTAGGTTTAGGTTTAGGCCATGTGTTAGTGTTAGGGTTAGGTTAAGTATAAGGGTTAGGGATTGAGCTAGTTTTTGGACTAGGATGAGGATTGGAGTTAGAGTCAGTGTGAGGGTTAGGGCTAGGGTTGCCATTAGTGTAGGGTAATAGATAGAGTTAGAGGTAGGTGTTGGCCTATGGTGATGGCTATTTTCAGGGTTAGTGATATGGCTAGGTCTATTGTTAAGTTTATGTTTTTTGTTAGGATAAGGTTTAGAGCTAGGGTTTGTGTTAGGGTAATGGTCAGTGTTCGGTTTAGGGTTAGGTTTATTGTTAGGGCCAGCGTTAGGACTACGGTTTGGTCTAGGGTTAGGGTTAGTGTTTGAGTTAGGTTAAGGGTTATTTTTAGGGCTAGGATTAAGTTTTTTATTAGGGCTAGGCCTAGACTTATCACTAGATAAAGGATTATGTGTAAGTTTAGGTCTAGTGTTAGGGTAAGGTTTAGTTATAGGTTTACAGGTAGTACCAATGTTAGGGGTCGGTTTGGGTTTGGGTTCAGTTTTAGACCTATGGTTAGTGTTAGGGTCAGAATAAGGGCCAGGGTTAAGGTTAGGGTATGGGATATTGATAGAGCTAGATTGAGGATTAGGGTTAGGACTCGTAATATAGTTTGGTTTAAGGTTAGGCTAAGAACTAGGTTTAGGACAAGGGTAGCTTTAGAGTTAGAGTTTGGCTTAGGGTAAGGGATAGGGTTAGGGCTAGTGTTTTGGCTATGTTTAGGGTTAGGTTAGGGCTAGGGTTAGGTTTAGGTTTGGGGTTAAAGCTAGGGTTAGAGCTTGGATTAGGGTTCGGCTAGGTTTTTTGTTAGCTTTAGGGCTACTGCTAATGTAAGAACTAGTGTTACATTTAGGACTAGTTTCAGGGTTAGTATTACATCTATGTTTAGTGTTTGGTTAGGTTTAGGATTAGGGTTATGTTTAGGGTAATGGATAGGTTAGAGTTAGTGAATGTGTTAGGGTTAGGAAGAGGGTTAGCATTAGGGTGAGGATTAGGGTTAGGGTTAGGGTCAGGTTTACAGTAATGGATAGGTTTAGAACTAGGGTTAAGGCTAGGGTTATGGTTAGTGTTAGTGTTAGGGTTAGTGTTAGGTTTAGGGTTAGTGCAAGGATTAAATTTAGGGTTAGTTTTAGGGTAAGGGTTAGGAGTTGGTTTAGGTTTATATTAAGGTTTATATTTAGGTTTATGAAGCTAGGGTTGGGGCACACATTAGGGCTCGATTTTGGGTTACATTGGGGTTAGTGTTAGGGATACAGCTAATGTAAGATCTAGGGTTATGATTCAGGCTAATTTTAGGATTACAGTTAGGGCTAAGTCTATTTTTATGGTTAGGTTAAGTTCAGGGTGATGTTTTGAGCTAGGGTTACTCTTAGGTTCAGAGTTAGGGCCAGGGTTAGTTTTAGGGTTGGGGATAGGACTCGAATTTGTGGTAGGCTTAGGGCTAGATGTAGGGTTAGGATTTGGTTTAGGTTAAGGGTTAGGTTTAGTGTTATGGCTCATTATGTTTTAGGGCTAAGGCTAAAGTTAAATGTAGTTTTATGATTAATTTTAGTGTTATTTCTAGTGATAGGGTGAGTTTAAGTTTAGGTGTACATTTAGAGTTATGGTTAATTCTAGGGTTAGGGCTATGGCTAGTTAAGGCTAAGGTTAGGTATAGTGTTTGGGTTACGGTAATGGATAGGATTAGAACTACGTATAGAGTCTGGGCAATAGAGTTTGTCTTAAGGCTAGGGTTAGGGTTAACTTTAGGGCTAAATGAGGTCTAGGATTATGTCTAGGATTGGTGTTTGGTTAGGCCTAGGATTAGTGCTATGTTTAGGATTAGCTTTAGGGCAAGGTTTACGCGAAGGCATGGGGTTATAGTTAGGTTTAGGGCTAGGGCGATGATTAGAATTAGGTTTAGGCCTAGGGTTCGGTTTGTGCTAGGATTAAGGCTAGATTTGGGGTTAGGATTAAGGCTAGGGTTTGTGTTAGGGTTAGGGCAAGTTTTAGGGATAAGGATAATATCAGGTTTAGGGTTATGGCTGGAAATAGTTATATGGTTATGTTCATGGCTAAGTCTAATGTTAGTTTTAGGTTAAGGTGTATTTTTAGGGTCAGAGTCATGTTTCGAGTTTGTGTTAGGTTAATTATTAGTGTGAGAACTCAAATTAGCTTTAGATTTAGAATTAGGGTTAGGTTAATGGATAGGTTTACATTTAGGATTCAGGTTAAATTAGGGTAATTGATTGGGTTAGGGTTACTGATATGGTTAGGGTTAGGTCTGGGATTATTATTTGGGTTAGGGTTATTGTTAGGTTAATGAATAGCATTAGAGCTAGGGTTAGGGCTAAGATTTTGGATAGGATTAGGGCTAGAGTTAAGGTTATGGTTAGGACTAGGGCCAGGGTTAGTGTATCTGTTAGGTTTTGGGAACAGGTTAGGTTTTGATCTAGGGTTAGAGCTAGGGTGAGGGTTAGGTTTAGGATTATGTCTGGCGTTAGATTTTTGTTTAGGGCTAGGTTTAGTGTTAGGGTTAGGGCTAAGGTTATTTTTAGGGTTAGGTTAATGAATGGGGTTAGATGTCGGGTTAGGGTTAGGGTAGTTTTAGGTTTAGGGTTAGTGTTAGAGTAAGGGTTAGTGTTTTATCTAGGGTTAAGGCTACCATGAGGGTTAGGTTTAGGGTTAGGTCTAGGATTAGGATTACATTAGAATTAGAGCTAGGGTTATCATTAGGGTTAAGTTTCAGTTTCAGGTAATGGTTAATTTTAGAGATAGTATTAGGTCTAGTGTTAACATTATGATTAAGGCTAGGATAAGGGTTCGGTTTAGGGATAGGGCTAGGGTTAGTTTTAGGGTTCAGTTTTGGGTTTTATCTAGGGTTAGGTTAACGTAAGGTTTAGGCTTAAGGTAAGGGATAAGGGTAGGTAGTGTTAGGGTTTTGCTTTAGGCTAGATTTAGGCCTAGGATTAGGGTTAGGTTTTGTGTTAGGTTTAGAGCTGGATTTAGTGCTATAGTAATGTAAGGGTTATGTTTATGGTCTAGTGTTAGGTTTACGTTTAGGTTTCAGATAGAGTCAGTTTCATAGCTAGGGTGTCAGGGTCTGTGTTTGGATGAAGGTTAGGGTTAGGGCCAGAGCTATAATTAGGATTGGTTAGTTATAGAGGTAAGGTTAGTGTTTGGCTTAGGTTAAGGGTTATCATTAAAGCTAGTGCTAGCTTTTTTAGGTCTTCTTAAAGATATGGCTAGATTTAAGATTAGGTTTAGTCTAGGGCTAGTGTTAGGGTTAGGTTTAGATATAGGGTTATGGGTAGGGCTAGTGTTAGGTTTTGGTTTAGGTTCAGGGTCAGAATAAGGGTCAGGGTTAGGGTTAGAATTTGGGTTGTGGCTATAACAGGAATGAGGGCTAGGTTTAGGACTAGTAATATGGTTAGGGTTTGGGTTAGACTAAGGATTAATTTTAGGACTAGGGTTAGCATTAGGGTTGGGGTTTGGCTAGAGTAAAGTTTAAGAATAGAGCTAGGATTAGAGCTAGGGTTCAGGTTAGGGTTAGGACTAGTGTTAGGGTTAGGGTTAGTGTAAAAGCTAGGTTTAGGTCTCAGATTTCGGTAGGTTTTGGTTAGCATTAGGTTTAAGGTTACATCTAATGTATGATCTAGGGTTATGATTAAAGTAGGATTAGGACTAGGTCTAGTTTTAGGTTAAGGTTTAGGTTTAGGCTGATGTTTAGAGGTAGGGTTATTGTTAATGTCAGAGACAGGTTCAGGGGTAGTTTTTGGGTTAATATTAGGACTCGGATTAGGGCTTGGCTTAGGGCTAGATGTAAGGTTAGAGTTTGGTTGAGGTAAAAGTTTTGGGTTAGTGTTATGGCTCAGTTTTGATCTAGGGATAAACCTATGGTTAGGGCTAGTTTTAGGATTAGCTTTAGGGTTAGGGCTAGTATTATGGTTAGGTTTAGGTGTAGAATTAGGGTTAGATTTAGAGTTAGGTTTAGATATAGGTTTAGGTGTAAGGTTACGACTCAGGGCTAGGAATAAGGATATGGTAAATTGTAGGGTTAGAATTCGGGCTAGGGTTAAGGGCTAGGGTTAGGGTTTGGGTTTGGTTTAGGGTAAGCAATGGGGTTATAACTAGGTTTAGGTCTAGGGAAAGGGTTAGAATTTGGGTTAGGTCATGATTACAGCTAGTTTTGGGCTATTATGAGAGCTACTGTTCATATTAGGTTTAGGGCTAGGATTAGGGCTAGGGCTAATGTCAGGTCTAGGGTTAGAGTTAGGGATAGGTTTTGGGCTATGTTTATGGTTAAGTCTAGTGTAAGGGTTAGATTTAGGGTAAGGGTCAAGTTTACAGATATGTGTATTATTAGGGTCATTGTATGGATTAAGGTGTGGTTTAAGTTAAGATTTAGGTTTAGGGCTCGAATTAGCATTATGGTGAGAGTTAGGGTTAGGGTAATGAATAGGCTTAGGATTAGGGTTCAGGTTAGTTTAGGGTAATAGATAGGTTTAGGATTGTGATAGGGTTAGCGTTAAGCCTAGGGTTAGCATTAGGGTTAGGATTATGGTTAGTGTAATGGGCAGAATTAGAGCTAGGTTTAGGGCTAGGGTTAGGATAATGGATATAATTAGAGATATAGTTACCGCTATGGTTAAGTTTAGGATTAGTGCTTGTGTTAGGTTAGGGTTTGGAATAGGGCTATTGTTATGTTAAGGGTAAATGTTAAGCTTTGAGCTAGGGTTAGGTCTAAAGTGAGGCTTAGGGTTAGGGTTAAGGCTAGGGTTAGGTTTAGGGTTACACTTAGGGCTATGTTCAGGCCTAGGATTAGGACTAGGTTTTGTGTTAGTTCAGGCCTAGGGTTAGGGCCATAGGTAATGTAAGAGCTAGGGTAATGATTAGGGATAGTTTTAGAGTTAGGTTGATGGCTACGTCTAGTGTTAGGATTAGTCTTTGGGTTAGGGTGAGCTTTGGAGCTAGGATTATGTTAGGGTCAGGGTCAGTGTTCAGGTTAGAGTTAGTGTTGGTTTTAGTGCCAGAAATAGGACTAGGGTTAGGTCTAGGGGTTGGGTTAGTGTTTGGGTTAGGTTAAGAGTTATTGTTAGGGCCAGGGCTAGGTTGTTGTTCAGGTCCAGGGCTAGAGATATGGTTACATTTAGGATTAGGTATAGGTATAAGGCTAGTGTTAGGTTTAGGTTTAAATAAAGGATTACCCATTTAGGTTTAAGTATACGATTAGTGTTCGGTTTCGGGTTAGGGTCAGGTTTAGACCTACGGTTCTTGTTAGGGTCAGAATAAGTGTCAGGGTTAGGGTTTGGGTTTGGGTTAGTTTTAGAGCTAGAACGAAGTTTAGATTTAGGACTAGTAATAGAGTTAGGGTTTGGGTTACGCTCTGGATTAGTGTTAGGACTGGAGTTAGCATTAGGTTTAGGGTTTAGCTTAAGGTAATGGATAAGGTAAGAGCTAGGATTGGAGCTAGGGATAGGGATTGGTTAGGGCTAGTTTTAGGGTTAGGGGTAAAAATAAGGGTTAGCGCTCAGATTAGGGCCAGGTTTGGGGTTAGGTTGGGGCTAGTGTTAGGCCTACAACTAATGTATGACCCAGGGTTATGATTATGGCTACTATTTGGGTGTTATGGCTAGGTCAAGTTTAGGCTAAGGGTTAGTGTTAACGTGATGTTTAGAACTAGTGTTAGTGTGTGGGTCATGGCCAGTGTTCAGGGTAGAGTTAAGGTTAGGGTTCAACCTTAAATTATCTCTAGATTTAGGTCTAGGTATAGGGTTAGTGTTTGTATTAGGTTAAGTTTTATCATTAGGATTAGGGCTAGGTTTTTGTTTAGGTCTAGCGCTAGAAATATGGCTAGATTTAGGATTAGGTTTATGTCTAGAGCTAGTGTTAGGGTTAGGTTTAGGAATAGGTTTATTTCTAGTGCTAGTTTTATAGTTCAGTATAGGGTTAGGGTCAGGTATAGACCTAAATTTACCATTAGGGTCAGAATAATTGTCAGTTTTGAGTTATGGTTAGAGCTAGAATTACGGCTAGGGATAGCACTAGTAATAGGGTTAGGGTTTGGGTTAGGCTAAGGATTAAGGTTAGGCCTAGCATTAGCATTAGGGTTAGGATTAGCTTAGGGTAAGGGATAGGATTAGAGTTAGGGTTAGGGATATGTTTAGGGTTAAGGTTAGGGTTAGTGTTAGGTTTAAGTTTAGGGTTGAAGCTAGGGTTAGGTCTTGCATTAAGTCTAGGTTTTGGTTAGATTTAGGGCTAGGTTTAGAGTTATGGTCAATGTATGAACTAGTGTTTCGATTTGGGCTAGTTATAGGATTAGGGTTAGGACTAGGTCTAGTGATAGGATTAGGTATACCATTAGGGTGATGTTTAGAGCTAGAGTTAGTGTTAGGGTGAAATTCAAGGTCAGAGTAGTTTTAGGGTTAGCGTTTGGACTCGAATTAGGGCTAGGGTTAGGGCTAGGTGTAGGATTAGGTTTTGATTTAGGTTAAGTTTTAAGTTAGGGATATGGCTTGGTTTTGTTTTAAGACTAGGGCTATTGTTGGGGCTAGTTTTAGGCTTAGTATTAGGTTTAGGGATAGTGTTAGGTTTAGGTTTAGGCTTAGGTTTAAAGTTAGATTTTTATTTAGGATTAAATCTAGGGTTAGGTCTAGTGCTAAGGATAGGGCTACTGTTAGGTCTTGGTTTATGGCTAGGACTAGGTTTAAGATAAGGGATAGGGTTAGAACTAGGTATAGGGCTAGGGTGAGAGTGAGAGTTAGTCTTATGGCTAAGCTTAGTGTTTGGTTAGGTATAGGGCTTAATTAGGGCTAGGAATAGGGCTAGGTTTATGGTTATGTTTAGGCCTAGGATTAGTTTTAGGCTTACGGTTAGGTTTATTGTAAGCAATGGGGTTAGAGCTAGGGATAGGGCTAGGGTGAATGTTAGAATTAGGGTTAGGGCTAGGGTTTCATTAGAGTTATGATTAAGGCTAGGTTTAGGGCTAGGATGAGGTCTAGGGTTTGTGTTAGGGTATAGGGCTAGGATTAGTGTTAGGGTGAATATCAGATCTAGGGTTATGTTTAGGGATAGTTTTAGGGTTAGGTTTATGGCTATGTTTAGTGTAAGTGTAATCAAGTTTAGAGCTAGGGGTATTATTATGGTCAGCGTCAGGTTTAGGGTTTTGTTTAGGTTAGCGTTTAGGGTTAGGGCTCAAATTAGCATAGGTTTTGGGTTAGGGTAATGATAGGGTTTGGTTTAGGGTCGAGCTTAGATTTAACATAATAGATAGGGTTATGGTTTGAGATAGGGTTAGATTTAGGCCTAGGGTTAGCATTATAATTAGGGTTATGTTTATAGTAGTTGATAGGGTTAGAGCTAAATTTAGGGCTAGGTTTATGGATAGGATTAGGGCTAGGGTTAGGGTTATGGATTTGTTCTGTTTTAAGTTTAGGGCTAGAATTACAGCTAGGGCAAATCTAGTATAAAGGTTAGGTTTAGGGGTAGAGTCAAGGTTATAGCTAGGTATATTATCATGGGAAGGGTCAGAGTTAGGGTTTGGGTTAGGTTAAGGTTTAAGGTTAGGGCTTGAATTAGCATTAGGGTTAGGGTTAGGGTAATGATAGGGTTAGGTTTAGGGTTCAGGTTAGGTATAGGTTAATGAAATACGTTAGGGTTAGGGATAAGTATAGGGTTAGGCCTATGGTTATCATTAGAGTTATGGTTATTGTTAGGGTAATGGATAGGGTTAGAGCTAGTGATAGGGATAGGGTAATGTTTAGAATTCTGTCTAGTGTTAGGGTAAGGTTTAGGGCTGGTTCTGGGTTAGGGTTAGTGTTAGGGTAAAAGCAAGGGTTAAGGCTCGAATTAGGGCTTGGTTTCGGGTTTGGTTAAGGCTAGGTTTAGGGCTATGGATAATGTATGAACTAGTGTTGCAATTAGTGCTAGTTTTAGAGTTAGGGTTAGGTTTAGGGCTAGGTCTACTGTTAAGGTTAGGTTTAGGGTTAGGCTTATGTTTAGAGCAAGGGTTATTGTTAGGGTAACTGTCAGAGTCAGTGTTAGTTTTAGGGTTAGGTTTAGAATTCAAATTATGGCTAAAGATAGTACTAGGTGTATGGTTAGGATTTGGTTTAGGTTAAGGGTTAGGAATATAGGTTGATTTTGTATTAGGTCTAGGTCTACAGTTAATGCTAGATTATGGATTAGCATCAGGGTTTGGATTAGTGTAAGCTACGGTTAGGATTAGTGTTAGGTTGAGGTTTAGGGTTTGTGTTAGGGTTACATTTATAGTTAGGGTTAGATGTAGGGTTATGGCTAAGGGTTAGTGGTAGGTTTAGGGCTAAATTAGGTTTAGTATAAAGGCTGGGGTTAGTGTTGGAGTTAGGCCAAAGCATTGTGCTAGAGGTAGGGTTAGCATTGGTGTTAAGGTTAAGATTAGTGGAATGGGTGGGGTTATAGCTAGCTTTAGGGCTAGGGTGATGGTTAGAATTAGGATTAAGGCTAGGGTTATGGTTCAGTTTAGGATTAAGGCTAGGTTTAGTGCTTAGTTATGGGCTAGGTTTTCTCTTAGGGTTATGGCTAAGACCAGGTGTAGGGCTAATAACAGGTGCTGGGTTAATGATAAGGATAGTTTTAGGGTTAGGTTATGGCTAGGTCTAGTGTAAGAGTTAGGTTTAGGTTAAAGGTTAGCTTTAGGGATAGGACTATTATTAGGGTCAGGGCCAGGTTCAGGATTAGCATTTGGTGTAGCTAAGGGTTTAGGGTTAGGCATCAAATTAGCAATATGGATAGGGTAGGGTTAGCATATTGGATAGGGTTTAGTTTAGGTTTCAGTTAAGGTTTAGGATAATGGATGGGTTAGGGTTAGCGATCGGGTTAGGGTTAGCATTAGGGTTAGGGTTATATTTAGTGTAATGGATAGTTTTATATCTAGGGTTAGGGCTAGAATTTGGTTTGGATTAAGTCTAGGATTACGCCTAGGTTTAGGGATATTTCTAGAGTGTGATTTGGGGTAAGTTTTAGGGTTAGGGCAAGTGTTAGATTTAGGGCTAGGGTTATGGTTAGGTTAAGGTTAGAGTTAGTGTTTGAGCTGGGTTAGGGCTATGGTGAGGGTTACGTTTAGGTTTAGGTCTAGGTTTACGTTTATTGTTAGAGTTAGGTTTAGTGTTAGAGATGGGGTTTAATTAGGGTTATAGTTAAGGTTAGGGTAATGGATATGGTAAGAGCTAAAGTTCAGGCTAGGTTTAATATTAGGATTAGGTTTAGGGTTAGGGTTAGGCTTTAGGATAGAGGTAGGTTTATGTTTATTGAAAAGGTTAGTCTTTGAACTAGGGTTAGATCTGATGAGACTTAGAATAGGGCTAGGTTTAGGGCTAGTGTTAAGCTGAGGGTTATGCTTAGAGCTAAGTTTAGGCCTAGGATTAGGGCTAGGTTTTGTGTTAGATTTTGTGTTAGGTTTAGGACAATGCATAATGTAAAAACTAGGGTTATGCTTAGGGCTAGTTTTAGGTTTAGGATTATGGCTAGGTCTAGTGTTATGTCTAGGTTTTGGTTTAGTGTCAGGTTTAAAGGTAGTTTCAGTGTTAGAATCAGGGTCAGTTTTGGGGATAGGGTTAGGGTTAGGGTTAGATCCAGAATTAGGACTAGGTTTAGGTCTAGGGGTAGGGTAAGTGTTCGGTTTAGGTTAAGGGTAATTGTTAGGGCTAGTGCTTGGTTTTTGTTTAGGTATTGGGCTAGAGTTATAGTAATATTTAGGATTAGCTTTGGGTCTTGGTCTAGTGTTAGGCTTAGGTATATGTAAAGGTTTACCAGTAGGGCTAGTGTTAGGATTTTATTTAGGGTTAGGGTCAGGTTCAGACCTAGGTTTACTGTTAAGTTCAGATGAGGGTCAGGGTCAAGTTTAGAGGTAGAATGAGTGCTAGGGTTAAGACTAGTATTATGGTTAGAGTTTAAATTAGGCTAAGGATTAGGATTTAAACTAGGGTTAGCATTTGGGTTAGGGTTTGGCTTATTGCAAGGAATAGGGTTAGAGTTAGGCTTAAGGATAGTGTTAGGGTTAGGGTTAGGGCTAGTATTAGGTTTAAAGCTAGGGTTAGGGCTCAGTTTACGGGTAGAATTTGTGTTAGGGTTAGGGCTATGGTTAGGACAATGACTAATGTATGAACTAGGGTTTTGATTAAGGCTAGTTTTAGGGTTAGGATAAGGCTAGATATAGTGTTAAGAGTTAATTTATGGTTAGGGTGAATTTCAGATCTAGGATTAGTGTTAGGCTCAGTGTTAGGGTCAGGGTGAGATTTAGAGTTAGTTTTTGGGCTAGTAGTATGCTTAGGGTTTAATTTACGCTAAGTGTTAAGATTAGGGCTATGGCCTGGTTTTGGTTTATGGCTAGGGCTAGGGATAGGGCAAGTTTTAGGATTAGCCTTATGGTTAGGGGTAGTGTTAGGGTTTGGTTTAGGTATATTTTTACAGTTAAATTTAGAGTTAGGTTTATATTTAGACTTAGGCTTAGATCTAGGATTACGATTAAGGCTAAGGATAGAAAAAGGGCTAGGGCTAGGGATAGGGCAGGAGTTAGAGTGAGTCTTATTGCTATATTTAGGGTTAGGATAGGATTAAATAAAGGCTAGGATTAACACTAGACTTTGTGTTAGGCCTAGTTTTAGGGCGAGGGTTAGGGTTAGGTTTAGGGTTATGGTTAGTTTTTGGGTACAGGATGAGGTTATAGGTAGATTTAGGGCTAGGGCGAGGAATAGAATTAGGGTTTGGGCTCGGGTTATGGTTTGAGTTAGGATTAAGCCTAGATTTAGGGCTAGGATTACGGCTAGGGCTAACTTCAGGTCTAGTGTTATGGGTAAAATAGTTTTAGGGTTAGGTTTATGGCTACGTCTAGTGTAAAGGTTAGGTTTAGGGTTTGGGTCAGGTTTAGAGCTAAGAGTACTATTAGGGTCAGCGTCGTGATTGCTGTTTTGGATAGGTTAATGCTTAACTTTAGGGCTCAAATTAGCATTAGAGTTAGGATTAGGGTAAAGAGAGTGTTTGGTTTAAGTTTCATGTTATGTTTAGCGTAATGGATAGGGTTAGGATTAAGGATACAGTTACATTTAGGCCAAGGTTTAGCCTTAGGGTTAGGGTTATGGTTAGGGTAATTGATAGGGTAGAGAGAGGGGTACAGCTAGGATCAATGTTATGATTATTGATAGGTTAGGCTTAGGGTTAGTGTTAGGTTTAGATCTAGGGTTATGGCTAGGGTTATAGTTACAATTACTGATAGGTCTAGGTTTAGGGGTAAATCTAAGGATAGTGCTCAGAATAAGGCTAGGTTTTGGGTTAAGTAAAGGCTAGGTTTAGGGTTACGGCTAATGTAAGTACCAGGGTTGCAATTAGGGCTAATTTTAGGGTTAGGGTTAGGGTTAGGGCTAGGTCTGTTGTTATTTTTAGGATTAGGTTTAGGGTGATGTTTAGAGCTAGGGTTAGTGTTAAGGTCAGAGTCAGGCTCAGGGTTAGTTTTAGGGTTTGGCTTAAAACTCGAATTAGGGCTAGAGTTACGCCTAAGTGTAGGTTTAGGGCTTAGTTTATATTAAGGGTTAGGATTACATCTATGGCTTGGTATTGTTTTAGGGCTAAAATTAATGCTAGTTTTAGGATTAGCCTTAGGGTTAGGGCTAGTGTTAGGTTTAGGTTTAGGCTAAGGTTTAGGGTTAGATTTAGAGTTAAGGTTAGATCTAGGGTTGTTGCTTGAGCTATGAATAGGGCTAGTGTTAGACCTATGGTTTGGGCTAGGATTAGGGTTCCAGTAAAGTGTAGGGTTAGAACTAGGTTTAGGACTAAGGTGAGACTTAGAGTTAGTCTTTGGACTAGGTTTAGGGTTAAGGTTAGGGAAAGGGATAAATTAGATCTACGATTAGGGCTAGGGTTAGTGTTAGGTTTAGGTCTAGGATTATGGTTAGGGTTCTAATTAAGGCTATGTTTAGGGCTAGGATAAGGGCTAGGGTTTGTGTTAGGGATAGGGTTAGTATCATCCTAGGGCTAATATCAGGTCTAGTGTTATGCTTAGGGATAGTTTTAGGGTTAGTTCTATGGCTAGGTCTAGTGTAAGGGTCAGGGTTAAAGATAGGTTTAGGGCTCCTATTATGCTTAGGTCTTGTGTTAGGGTTAGGGCTAGTGTTAGGGCAATGGCTAATGTAAGAACTACTGTTACCATAGGGTTAGTTTTAGTGTTAGAATATGTGTTAGGTTTAGTGTTTGATTTAGGTTTAAGTTTATGGTTATATTTATAGCTACGGTTTGTGTTAAGATAATAGTGAGGGTCAGGCTTAGGTTTAGGGTTAGAGTTAGGACTCGAATTAGGGCTAGTGTTACTATTAGGGTTAAGTTTAAGGTGAGGGCAGTGTTTAGATGTAGCGTGAGTGTTAGGATATGAGTCAGCGTCACGGTTGGTTTTAAGGTTAGGGGTAGGACTCGAATTAGGGTTAGGGTTAGGTCTAGTTGTAGTGTTAGGATTTGGTTTAAGTTAAGGTATGGGTTTAGGGCTCATACTCGGTTTTGTTTTAGTCCTAGGGTTAGGGTTAGCACTCTTGTTAGCGTTAGGCTTAGGCTTCGGGTTAGGGTTAACTTTAGAATTAGGGTTAGATCTAGGGTTAGGGCTAGAACTAAGGAAAAGACAAGGGTTATGGCTAGGTTTAGGGATATGGAAAGGGATAGAGTTAGCACTAGGGAAAGGGCTATGGTAAGAGTTAGTCATAGGGCTAGGGTTAGGGTTAGGGTTAGAGATAGGGCTAAATTAGGGCTAGGATTAGGGCTAGGTTTAGTGTTCCGTTTAAGCCTAGGGTTAGGCTCAGGGTTAGAATTATGGTTAGGGTTAGGGTGAGGGTTAGAGTTTAGAGTTAGAGTTTAGAGTTTAGGTTTATTGTTAGGGCAAAGTTTGGGATAAGGGATGGATTTATAGCTAGGTTTAGAGGTAGGGTGAGTGTTAGAATTATGGTTAAGGCTGTGGTTAGTGTTAGGCTTATGATTAAGACTAGGTTTATGGCTATGATGAGGGCTAGGGTTTTTTTAGGTTTAGTGCTAGGATTAGTGCTAGCTTAATTTCAGGTCCAAAATTTTTGTTAAATAAAGATTTAGGTTAGAATTATGGGTATGTCTAGTGTAAGGGTTAGGTTTAGGGTTAGCGTGAGTTTTAGAGCTAGGGGTATTATTAAGGTCAAGTTCTGGCTTAGGGTTTGGGACAGGTTAATATTTAAAGGCAGGGCTTGAATTAGAATTAGGGTTAGGGTTATGTTTATGGTAACGGATAGAGTTAGAAATCAGTTTATGGTTAGGTTTATGGTTATGATTGGGGCTAGGTTTTGGGTTAAGTTGGTGTAGGGTTAGGGTTATGGCTAATGTAAGTACTAGGGTTATGATTATGGCTAATTTTAGTGTTTTATGGCTAGGTTTACTGTTAGGTTTAGGGTTAGAGTTAGGATGATGTTTTGACTCGAGTTATTGTTATGGTCAGAGTAAGGGTCAGGTTTAGTTTTAGGTTTTGGCTTAAAACTCGAATTAGGGCTGGGGTTAGGGCTAGGTGTAGGGTTAGGGCTTGTTTTAGGTTAAGGGTTAGGGTTAGAGCTTTGGATCAGTTTGGTTTTAGGGCTAGTGTTAGGTTTAGTGAAATTTTTAGGATTAGTATTAGGGTTAGGGCTAGTCTTAGGTTTAGATTTAGGATTCGGTTTAGGGTTAAATTTAGAGTTAGGTTTTTATCTAAGGTTAGTGCTAGGGCTAAGGATAGGGCAAGGTTTAGTACTAAGATTTGGTATAGGGTTAGGTTTATGTGAATGGATAGGAATAAAATGAGTGATAGGGCCAGTGTGAGAGTTAGTTTTTCTTAGGCCTAAAATTAGGCTTAGGATTAGGGATAGGGCTAAATTATGGCTAGGTTAGTGTTAGGGCTAGGGTTAGGGCTAGGCTTAGAATTAGCATCAAGGTTAGGGCTAGTTTTAGGCTTAGGCATTGAGTTAGGATTAGATTTAAAGTTAGGTTTCGATCTAGTGTTAAAGCTAGGGCTAAGGTAGGGCAATTGTGATGAAAAGTGTTAGGGTAAGAGTTAGGGTTACGTTTAGGGTAAATGATGTGGTTTTGGCTAGGTTTAGGTCTAGGGCAACTGTTAGTATTAGGGTTAGGGCTTAGTTAGGGTTAGGGTTATGATTAAGGCTAGGTTTATGGCTAGGATGATGTTTAGGGTTTGTGTTAGTGTTAGGTATAGTATTAGGGCTAGGGCTAATGTCAGGTGTAGGGTTACCATTAGGGCTAGATTTAGTGTTAGGTTTATGGTTTGTTCCAGTGTAAGGATAAGGGTAAGATTTAGGTTTATATCTAGGGTTATTTTTAGGTTCAGGGTCAGGGTTAGGTTTTGGGTTAGGTTAGGATTTAGGTTTAGGGTAATGACAGGGTTAGTTTTAGGGTTTACCTTTGGTTTAGTGTAATGGATAGGTTTTCGATTAGGCCTAGGGTTAGCTTAAGTGTTAGGGTAATGGATAGGTTTAGACCTAAGGTTAGCACTAGGGTTATGTATAGGATTAGGGCTAGTATTGTATTAGGGTTAGGTTTAAGTTTAGGGTTAAAGCTAGATTTAGGACTCGGATTAAAGCTATGTTTTGGGTTAGGTAGGGCTAGGGTTAAGGCTACCACTAATGTATAAAGTAGGGTTTTGATTAGTGCTAGTTATAGGGTTAGAGGTAGGGCTAGGTCTAGTGTTAGGTTGAGGTATACGTTGATGATGATGTTTAGTGCCAGGGTTAGTGTTAGGTTCAGAGTCAGGGTCAGGGTTAGTTTTGGGGTTAAGTTTAGGAGTAGAATTAGGGATATGGTTAGGGCTAGGTGTAGGGTTAGGGTTTGGTTTAGGTTAAGGGTTAGGCTTATGGCTATGACTCGGTTTTGTTCTAGGGATAGAGCTAGGGTTAGAGCTAGTTTTAGGATTAAGCATTAGCGTTAGGGCTAGTTCAAGGTTTATGTTTAGGATTAGGGTTAGGGTTATATTTATTGTTTGGGTTAGATCCAGGGTTATTGCCAGGGCTATGAATTGGGCTAAGAATACACCAAGGGTTAAAACTAAAATTAGAGTTCTAGTAAAGGGTAGAGTTATAACAAGAGTTAGGTTTAGGGTGAGATTTAGAGTTAGTATTTGGGCTAGAGTTAGGGTTAGGATTAGGGATAGGACTAAATTACAGCTAAGATTATGGCTAGGGTTAGTGTTAGGGTTAGGCCTAGGGTTTGGGTTAGGGGTAAAATTAAGGCTATGTTTAGGGCTAGGATTTGTGTTAGGTTTAAGGCTAGGATTAAGGCTAGTGTAAATATCAAGTCTAGGGTTAAGGTTAGGAATAGTTTTAGGGATAGGTTTATGTCTAGATCTAGTGTAAGTGTTAGGTAGTGTAAGAGTCAGGTTTATAGCTAGGGGAATTATTAGAGTCACGGTCAGTGTTAGGGTTTGGTTTAGTTTTGAGGTTAGTTTAGAGCTCGAATTAGCATTAGGGTTAGGGTTAGCATAATGATTGGGTTAGGTTTAGGGTTCAGGGTAGATTAGGGTAATTGATAGGTTTGGGGAAAGCGACAGGTTAGGGTTAAGCCTAGGGTTAGCATTATGGTAAGGTTATTATTTTTAGGGTAATGTATATAGGTAGAGTTAAGGTTATGGCTAGGGATATGGTTAGGATAAGGTCTTTTTTAAAAAAGAGAGAGTGAGAGAGAGAGACAGAAAGTGAGAGAGAATTTTTTAATATTTATTTTTTTAATTTTTCAGTGGGCACAACATCTTTGTTTGTATGTGGTGCTGAGGATCAAACCCGGGCCGCATGCATGCCAGGCAAGCACGCTACTGTTTGAGCCATTCCCCAGCCCAAGGATAAGGTCTTGTGTTAGGGTTAAGGTTAGGGTTAGAACTAGGATTACGTTTAGCGTTATGTTTATTATAAGGGTTAGGTTCCGAGCTATGATTAGGGCTTGGTTGAGAGTTAGGTTCAGACTTAGGTCTAGGGATAAGAATGTGTTAAATTGTGGGTTAGGGTCAGTGTTAGGGTTAGACCTAGGTTTAATATTAGGGTCAGAATAAGTGTCAGGGTTAGGGTTATGGTTTGGGATATTGTTAGAGCTAAAATGAAGGCTAGGGTTAGGACTATTAATAGGGTTAGGGTTTTGGTTAGTCTAAGTCCTATGGATAGGTCTAGGGTTACTCTTAGTTTTAGGGTTTCGCATAGGTAAGGGATTGATTTAGATCTAAGGTTAGGGCTATGGTTAGGGTTAGAATTAGAGTTAAAGCTAGGTTTAGGGCTCGGTTTAGGGCTAGTTTTTGTGTTATGTTTAGGGCTAGGATTAGGGTAAAGGCTAATGTAAGGACTAGGTTTACCATTAGGGTTAGTTTTAGGGTTAGGGTTAGGGGTAGGTTGAGTCGTAGTGTTAGGTTTAAGGTTAGGGTGACATTTATAGCTACAGTTCTTGTTAGGATATGATTCAGGGTCACGATTAGTTTTAAGGTGAATCTTAGGACTCGAATTAGGGCTAGGTTTAGGTCTAGGTGGGGGATAGTGTTTAGTTTAAGTTAATGTTTAGGGTTAGGGCTATTATTTAGTTTAGGTTAACTGCTAGAATTAGGGTTAGGGCTAGTTTTACGATTAGCATTAGTGTTATGGCTAGTGTTAGTTTGGGGCTTAGGTTTAGGTTTAAGGTTAGATTTAGAGTTAGGTTTAGGGCTGAGACCAAATTTAGGGCAAGTGGTAGTGCTAGTGATAGGTTTACAGTAATGGATAGTGATAGAACTAGGGATAGGGATAGGGCAGGTGTTAGAGTTTGTCTTAGCGCTAGGGTTAAGATCGGATTAGAGATAGAGATAAATTAAGGCTAGGATCAAGGCTAGGTTTTGTGTTTAGCTTAAGCCTAGGGTTAAGGTTAGGGTTAGGTTTAAATTTAGGGTAAAGGATGACATTATAGCTAGGTTTAGAGGTAGGGTGAAGGTTAGAATTAGGGTTAGGTGTAGGGCTAGAGTTAGGGTTATGATTAAGGCTAGGTTTAGGGCTAGGATTAGGGCTTTGTGTGTTTTTAGGGTTAGGGCTAGGATTACGGCTAGATCTAATTTCAGGTCCAGAATTATGGTTAAAGGAAGTTTTAGGATTAGGTTTATGGCTACGTCTAGGCTAAGGGTTAGGTGTTGGGTTATGGTCAAGTTTAGAGCTAAGGGTATTATTAGGGTCAAGGTATGGTTTAGAGTTTGGGATAGGTTACAGTTTCAAGTTTGGAGTTGAATTAGATTTATGATTAGGGTTTGGGTAATGATAGGGTTAGGTTTAGGATTCAGGTTAGGTTTAGGGTAATGGAAGTGTCAGGATTCTGGATAGGGTTGGTTTTATGCCTAGGGTTATCATTATGTTTATGGTTATTGTTATGGTAATGGATAGAGTTGGAGATCAGTTTAAGGCTAGAGTTGTGGTTACAATTAAGGATAGTGTTAGTGTTAGGTTAGGTTTAAAGCTAGGGTTAGGGCTTGGATAGGGGTAGGTTTTTGGTTATGTTAGAGCTAGGCTTAGGATTACAGCTAATGTAAGTACTAGGTTTACTATTAGGGCTCGTTTAGGATTTTAGTGCTAGGATTAGGTTTTGGGTTAGGTTCAGGTTTAGAGCTCGTTTTAGTGTTAGTGTTAGGGTCAGTGTTCAGGTTAGAGTTCCATTTAAGATGAAAGGCAGAATTAGGACTAGAGTTAGGTCTAGGCATAGTGTTAGTGTTTGCTTTAGGTTAAGAATTATGTTAGGTCTAGAGCTCAGTGTTTTTTTAGGTCTAGGTCTAGAGTTATGGCTATATTTAGGATTAGGATTAGGTCTAGGGCTACTGTTAGGGTTATGTTTTGGTATAGGTTTACTTGTAGGGCTAGTTTTATTGTTTGGTTCAGGGTTAGGGTCAGTTTTAGACTGAGAGTTTGTGTTAGGGTAAGGATTTGAGTTAGGGTTAGAGCTAGAATGAGGGCTAGAGTTAGGACTAGTAATAGGGTTAGGGTTTGGATTAGGCTATGGATTAGGATTAGGACTAAGGTTAGCATTGTGGATAGGGTTTGACTTAGGGTAAGAGATAGAGTTAGAGCTAGGTTTAGGGCTAGGTTTAGGGTTAGGGTTAGGGCTAAGGTTACTTTAGTTTTAGGTTTACTTCTAGGGTTAGGGCTCAGATTCAGGCTAGATTTTCTGTTAGGTTTAGGGCTAGGGTTAGGGCTATGGCTAATATAAGAACTAAGGTAATGATTAGAGTTACTTGTTGGTCTAGATCTAGTGTTAGCATTATCTTTAGGGTTAGTGTGATATTTAGAACTAAGGTTAGTGTTAGAATATAAGTCAGGGTCAGGGTTAATTTTAGGACTGGGACATGAATTAGAGCTAGAAGGTTATGGCGAGGCTTAGGGTTAGGGTTTGGTTTAGGTTAATGTTTAGGGTTAGGACAATGGCTCGGTTTTGTTTAAGGGATAAGGCTAGGGTTATGGCTAGTTTTGGGATTATTGATAGTGTTAGGTCTACTGGTAGGTTGAGGGTTAGTGTTCGGGTCAAATGTAGAGTTATGATTAGATCTAGGGTAGGTTCTAGGGCTAGGGTAAGGGCTAAGTTTAGGGATTGTGTTAGGTTTATTGTAATGGATAGAGAAATGAATAGTGTTAGTGATAGAAATATTGTTTTAAGGCTAGGGCTATAGTTTTAGTGTTAGGCCTAGGGTTAGCATTTGGGTTAGGCTTATCTTCAGGGTAATGGATAGGGTTAGAGCTAAGGTGAGGGCTGGAGTTAAGGTTAGAATTAGGACTAGTGTTAGGTTTAGGCCTAGGGTTCATGTCAGGGTTAGTTTTGGGTTAAGTGTTAGCGTTTGAGCAAGGATTAGGCTGGCCTGAGTGTTAGAGTTAGAGTGAGGGCTAATGTTAGGGATAGGGTTATATTTAGATTAAGGATAGAGTTTGAGCTAGAATTAGGGTTAGGGTGAACGTTAGGGTTAGGGTTAGGTCTAGGCTTATGGTTAGGGTTACAATAAGGGTAGGTTTAGAGCTAGGATAAGGTCAATGTTTTGTGTGAGGTTTATGGCTATCATTAGGGCTATGGATAAATTAAGAGCTAGGGATATGGTTTTGGCTAGTTTTAGGGTTAGGAATATGGATAAGTCTAGTATTCTAGTCAGGATTTGGATTAGGATAAGATTTAGAGCTAGGGTTTTTTAGGGTAACTGTCATTGGTTAGGTTTAGGTTTAGGGTGAGGGCCAGATTTAGGACTAGTGTTGGGTCTAGGGATAGAGTTAGTCTTTACGTTAGGTTAACAGTTATTGTTAGGACTACTGCTAGGTTTTTGTTTAGGGCTAAGGCTAGATTTTTGACTCTATTTAGGATTAGCTTTAGTCTAGTGCTAGTGTTACTGTTAGGTTTAGGTATAGGTTTATCGGTAGGGGTATGGGTAGGGTTCACTTTAGGGTGTCAGATTTAGACCTAGGGTTAGTGTTAGGGTCAGAATAAGGGTCAGGGTTAGAGTTAGGGTTAGAGCTAGAATGAGGGCTAGAGTTAGGACTAGTAATAGAGATAGGGTTTGAGGAAGGCTAAGGATTATGTTTAGGATTAGGGTAGCATTAGGTTGAGGGATTGGCTTAGGGTAAGGGGGATAGAGTTAGAGGTAGAGTTAGGGTTAGGGTTTGGGGTAGGGTTAAATCTAGGTTTAGGGCTCAAAATAGGGATAGTATTTGTGTTAGCATTAGGGCTATAGCTAATGAAAGTACTAGGATTCCGATTAGGGCTAGTTCTAGGGTTAGCGTTAGGTCAATGTTTAGAACTAGAGTTACTGTTAGAGTCCAAATAAGGTTCAGGGTTACTTCTAGGTTTAGTGTTAGGATTCAAATTAGTACTACATTTAGGTCTTGGTATAGGGTTAGGGTTTGGTTCAGGTTAAGGGTTAAGGTTAGGGTTATGGCTCAATTTTGTTTTAGGTCTAGGGTAGCGTTAGGGCTAGTTTTCTAATTAGCATTTGGGTTAGGGCTAGTATAAGAGTGAGCTTTAGGCTAAAGGTTAGGGTTAGATCCAGTTTTAGGGCTCAGGTGAAGGTTAGGGCTAGGGTTGGGGCTAGGGATATGGATAGGGTTTAGGTTATGGTAACAGATAGATTTAGAATTAGGGATAGGGTAGGGTGAGATTTAGAGTTAGTTTTAAGGCTAGGGATAGTTTTAGGTTTAGGGTTAGGGCTAAATTAGGGCTAGATTAGAGCTATGGTTAGTGGTAGGTTTAGGCCTAGGTTTAGGACTAGGGTTAGGGTTAGCATTAGTGTTAGGGTAAGGTATGATGTTACAGCTACATTTTGGGCTAGGGCATGGGATAAAATTAGAGTTTATTGCTCTGGATAAGGTTAGAGTTATGATTAAGTCTAGTCTTAGAACTAGGATTAGGTGTAGGGTTTGTGCTAGGTTTAGGGCTAGGATTAGGTCTATGGCTAATGTCAGATCTAGGGTTATGGTTAGGGATTGTTTTAGGTTTAGGTTTATGGTCAAGTCTATTGCAATGGTTACATTGAGGGTAAGGGTCAGGTTTACAGCTAGGGGTATTATTAGGGTCAGAGTCAGGGTTAGGTAATGGGTTATGTTAAGGTTTAGGGTTAGGGCTAAAATTAGCATTAGGTTTATGGTAATGGATATGATTAGGTTTCAGGTTCAGGTTAGGTTTAGTATAATGGACAAGGTTAGGTAAGGCATAGGGTATCATTTAGGCCTAGGGATAGAATTTGGTTTCAGATATGGTTCAGGTAATGGATAGAATTAGAGCTACAGTTAGGACTAGGGTTATGGTTATGTTAGGGCTATGGTTAGGGTTAGGCCTAGGCTTAGGGTTATGGTTAGGGTAATGGATAAAATTATATCTAGGTTGAGGGCTAGTGTTATGGTTAGGAATAGGGCTATGATTCGGTTTAGGTTTCGGGTTAGGACAAGGTTTAGGTTTGGGGTTAGTTTTAGGTTAAGTGTTAGGGCTAGGGATATGGTTAGGGCTAAGATTAAAACTAGAGTTAGGACTCAGATTAGAGGTAGGTTTTTGGTTAGGTTAGAGCTAGTGTAGGACTACGGCTAATGTAGGAACCAAGGTTATGATTAGAGTTAGCATTAGGTCTAGTCAAGGTCTCGTGTTTAGATTAGGTTTAGGTTTGGGGAGATGATTTGAGATAGGTTTATTATTAGGGTAAGAGTCAGGATCAGTGTTACTGATCAGGGTTAGTGATATGACTCTAATTAGGGCTAGGATTAAGTCTAGGTGTAGGGTTAGGTTTTGTGTTAGGGTTAGGGTAAGAATTAGTGATAGGGCAAATGTCATGTCTAGCGTTACCATTAGGCTAGGTTTAGGTTAAGGCTATGGCTCAGTTTTGTTTTAGAACTAGGGATATGGTTAGGGCTAGTTTTAGGATTAGCAATAGTGTTAGGGCTAGTGGTAGAATGTGGTTTAGGCTTAGATTTATTTTTATGGTTAGATCTAGGTTTAGGGTTGGGGTCTGCATTAGGGTTAAGGTTAGGGCTTTTGTTAGGGTTATGGTAACGGATAGGGTTAGAACTAGAAATAGAACTGAGGTGCAATTAAAGTAATTCTTTGGGCTAGGTTTAGGGGTAGGTTTAGGGTTAGGGCTAAATTTGGGCTAGGATTAGCGTTAGGGTTAGAGTTAGAGTTAGGCTTAGGGTTAGGGCTAGGGTTATGGTATGTGTTAGTGTTAGGGTTAGGGTTAGATTTAGGGGAAGGGGGTTATACCTAGGTTTAGAGCTGGGGTTCAGGTTAGAATTTGATTTATGGCTAAGGTTAGGGTTCGGGTTAGTTTTAAGCCTAGATTTAGTGCCAGGATGAAGGTATGTGTTAGAGCTGGGGCTAAGATTAGGGTTAGGGCTAATGTCAGGTCTAGGTTGAAAGTAACTGGTAATTTTATGGTTAGGTTATGGCTAGGTCTAGTGTAAGGGTTAGGTTTTGGGTAAGGGTCAGGTTTAGAGCAAGGTGTTTTATTAGGGTAAGTGTCTGTGTATGGTTTGGTTTAGGTTAAGGTTTAGGGTTAAGGCTCGCATTAGAATTAGGGTTCAGTTTAGGATTCGGGTAATGGATAGGGTGAGGTTTAGGATTCAGATTAGGTTTAGAGTAATGGATATGGTTATTGTTAGTGATAGGGTTAGCGTTAGACCTAGGGTTAGCATTTGGTTTAGGCTTATCTTTAGGGTAATGGATAGGGTTAGAGCTAAGGTTAGGGCTAGAGTTAAGGTTAAGTTTATGGCTAAGGTTAGGGTTAGGCCTAGGATTAGTGTCAGGGTTAGATTTAGGGTAAGTATTAGGGTTTGAGCTAGGGTTAGGTCTAGGGCAAGTGTTAGGATAGAGTCAGGGCTATGGTTAGTGTTTGTGTTATGATTAGGGAAAGAGTTAGAGCTAGGTTTAGGACTAGGTCGAGGGTTAGGGTTAGGGTTAGGTCTAGGGTTACGGTTGGGGTTACAATTAGGGCTAGGTTTAGGGCTAGGATAAAGGCTAGGTTTGTGTGATGTTTATGGCTAGTATTAAGGCTATAGGTAATGTAAGATCTCGGGTTATGTTTATGGCTAGTTTTAAGGTTAGGGTTATGGATAAGTCTAGTGTTAGGGTTAGGTTTTGAGTTAGGATAAGTTTTAGACCTAGGATGTGTTAGGGTAAGAGTCAGTGTTTGGGTTATGGTTAGGGCCAGAATTAGGAAAGGCATTGGGTCTAGGGATAGGGTTAGCCTTTGTGTTAGGTTAAGGGTTATTGTTAGGGACAGTTCAAGGTTTTTGTTTAGGGCTGGGGCTAGATTTATGACTCTATATAATATTAGGTTTGGTCTAGTGCTAGTGGTACTGTTAGGTTTAGGTATAGGTTTACTGGTAGGGAAAGAGTTAGGGTCTGGTTTAGGGTTAGTGTCAGGTCTAGATCCAGGGTTAATGTTAGGGTGAGAATAAGGGTCCATTTTGGATTAAGGCTAAAGCTATAATGAGGGTGAGGGTTAGAAGTAGTAAAAGATTTAGGGTTTGGGATAGACTAAGTATTAGTATTAGGAGTAGGATAGCATTGGGGGGAGGGTTTGGCTTAGGGTAATGGATAGAAATAGAAGCAGGGTTAGGATTAGAGATAGGGTTATGGTTAGTGTTACTGTTAGGATTTGGTTTAGGGTTAGGGTTGCAGTTTGAGTTAGTGTTAAGTTTAGAGTTACGATTAGGGATAGCGTTAGTGTGTGGGTTATGGTTATATTTAGGTTTAAAATTAGTGTTAGGTTTAAGGTTATGGTTAGTGTTAAGTTTAGGGTTAGAATTAGGTGAGTGTTAGGTTTAGCGTTAGGGTTAGGTTTAGGGATAGTGTTAGGGTTAGGGTTGGGTTCGTATAAGGTTTAGTTTTAGGGTTAGTGTAAGCGTTAGGTTACTGTTAGGGTTAGTGTTAGTGTTAGGGTTAGGGTTCGTGTAAGGGATAGTGCTAGGTTTAGGGTCAATTTTAGGGTTAGTGTTAGAGTTAATATTAGCTTAGGGTTAGGGTTAGTGTTATGGTTAGGTTTAGGGATAGGGTTAGGATTAGTGTTAGGTTTAGAGTTAGGTTAAGTGTTAGCATCTGGGTTAGGTTTAGTGTTATTCTTAGGGTTAGGGTTAGGCTGGCATTAGGTTTTGGCTTAGAGTTTGGGTTAGGGTTAAGTTTAGGGATAGGTTTAGGGTTAGGGTTAAGATTATGGTTTGGGTTAGGGTTAGGTTAGATTTAGGATGAGGTATAGGGTTTGTGTTAGAATTAGGGTAGGATTAGGGTTAGTGTTAGGGTCAGAGTTACGGTTACAGTTAGGGTTATTGTTAGTTTTAGTGTTAGGCTTATGGATAGGTATAATGATAGGGTTAGGGTTGCGGTTAGTGTTAGGATCAGTGTTAGTGTCACATAAAGGTTAGGGTTAGGGTTAGATTAGGTTTAGGTTTATCGTTTGGATTAGGGTTTGTGTTCGGGTTAGAAATTGAGTTAGGGATAAGGTTACGGTTATTGTCAGGATTAGTGTTAGGTTTAGAATTCAATTTAGGGTTCATGTTAGAATAAGAGTTATGGTTAGGATTATTGTTTGAGTTAGGGTTACAGATAGGTTTAGGGTTATTGTTAGGTTTAGGGCTAGTGTTAACGTCAGAGTTAGTTTTAGGTTTATGTTAAGATTAGGATTCAGGTTAAGTTAAGGATAGGGTTAGTTTTAGGACTAGGGTTAGTGTTAGGTTTAGTTTTAGTGTTAGTATTAGGGTTAGGTTAGGGGAATGGTAAGGGTTAGGATTAGGGGTGTGTTAGGGTTAGATTTAGGGTTAATATTAGGTTTAGGTTTAGGGTTAGGTTTAGAATTAGGGATAGAGTTATGATTAGGGTTAGGGTTTGTGATAGGTTAGGGTTAGGGTTAGGGTAAGTTTGAGGATTACGGTACTGGTTAGTGTAAGGGTTGGATTTAGGTTTAGGTTTGGGTTCAGGGATAAGGTTAGTGTTAGAGTAAGAATTAGTGTTAGGGTTAGGGTGAGAGTTTCTGTTAGCATTAGGTTAGGGTTAGTGTTAGGGTTATGGTTAAATTTAGGGTTAGTGTTAGGGTTAGTATTAGTGTTTTGGTTAGTTTTAGTGTTAAGTTTAGTGTTAGGGTTAGAGTTAGAGTTAGTGTTAGGTTAGGGTAAAGGTTGGTTTAGTGTTAGTGTTAAGGTTAGTGTTAGTGTTAGAATTAGAGTTTGAGTTATGGTAAGTGTTAGGGTCAGTATTAGCATTTTGGTTAAATTTAGGTTTAGGGTTAGGGTTAGTTTTAGGTTAGGGTTACTGTTGTGGTTAGGGTTAGTGTTAGTGTTAGTGTAAGAAGTCCTGTTAGGGTTAGGGTTAGGGTTAGTGTTAGGGTTAGGGTTAGCATTAGGGTTAGTGTTAGAGTTACTATTAGTGTATTGGTTAGGTTTAGGGTTAGGGTGAGTATTAGTTTTAGGGTTAGAATTAGTGTTAGGTTAGGGTAAGGGTGAAGGTTAGGGTTAATGTTAGAGTTAGGGTTAGTTTTAGGGTTAGTGTAAAATTTAGGGCGAGGTTTAGGGTTATGAAAAGAGTTAGTGTTAGGGTTAGGGTTAGGGTGAGGTTTATGGTTAGGGTTAGTGTTAGATTTAGGGTTTGTGTTAGGGTTATGGTTAGGGTTAAATTTAGGGTTTCATTTACAGTTAGGATTTGGGTTAAGTTTAAAGTTAGGGGTAGAATTATGTTAGGGTTAGGGTTAGTGTTAAGGTTAGGTTTAGGGATAGTGTTAGGGTTCGGGTTAGGGTTAGTGTTAGAATTTTTGTTAGGTTTAGTGTTAAGATTTGTGTTAGGGTTAGGGTTGGGTTACGGTTAGGGTTACAGTTAAGATTAGGGTTACGGTTAGATTGGGGTGAGAATAGAGTTTGGGTTATGGTTAAGTTTATGTTAGTGTTTGTGATAGTTTTATGTTTAGGCTTAGGGTTCATGTTAGGGTTAGGGTTAGTTTTAGAATTAGGGTTAGGGTTGGCATATGGGTCATTTTAGGGTTAGTGTTCTGTTAGGGTTTGTGTTAGGGTTAGGGTTAATGTTATCATTAGGCTTAAGGTTAAGTTTAGATTTAGAATAAGGGTGAGGGTTATGGTTACAGTTCAGGTTAGGGTTAGTTTTATTTTTAGGTTAGGATTAGGGTTAGTTATAGAGTTTGGGTTAGATTTAGAGTTAATGTTAGGGTGAGTATTCATGTTTTTCTTAGGTTTAGTGTAGGGTTAGGGTAAGTGTTAGGTTAGGATAAGGGTTGGGTTTAGAATTAATATTAGGGTTAGAGTTTGGGTTAAGGTTATTTTTAGGGTTAGTATTCGCATTTTTGTTAGTTTTAGGGTTAGTATTAGTTTTTAGTGTTAGGGTTAGTGTTAGGGTTAGGGTGAGAAGTCCTATTAGGGTTAGGTTTAGGATTAATGTTAGGGTTTTGGTTAGCATTAGGGTTAGTTTTAGAGTTAGTATTAGTGTTTTGGTTAGGTTTAGGGTTAGGGTTAGTATTAGTTTTAGGGTTAGGGTTAGTGTTAGTTTAGGGTAAGGGTTAGAGTTAGCGTTAGTGTTAGTGTTAGTGTTAGGTTTATATATGGTGTTATGGTAAAGTTTAGCGCTAGGGTTAGAGTTATGAAAAGAATTAGTGTTAGGGTTGGGGTTAGGGTTAAATTTAGGGTTAGGATTACATTTAGGATTCGGGTTAAATTTACAGTTAGATTTAAAATTATGTTAGGGTTAGGGCAAGGGTTATGGTTAGGGTTAGGGTGAGTGTTCGGGTTAGGGTTAGCATTAGGGTTAGTGTTAGAGTTAGTATTAGTGTTTTGATTAACTTTAGGATTACAGTTAGTGTTAGTTTTGGGATTATGGTTAGTGTTAGGTTATGGTAAAGGTTAGGGTTAGGGTTAGTGTTAGTGTTAGGGTTAGTGTTAGGGTTTGGTTAGGTTAAAGTAAGGCTTAGGGTTAGGGTTAAAGTTTGTGTTAGGGTTTGGTTTAGGGTTAGGTTTTCAGTAGGATTGTGGTTAGTGTAAATTTAGGGTTAAGATTAGGGTTAGGTTAGGGTTAGGATTATGGTTAATTTTTTGGTTTATGTTATGGTTAGTGTTAGGGTTAGGATTATGATTAGGGTTTGGTTAGAATTAGTGTTAATGTTAGGTTTAGGGATAGTGTTAGTTTTAGGGTTAGGGTCAGCGTTAGGGTAAGATTTAGTTTTAGGTTTAGTGTTATAATTAGATTTAGTGTTAGGGTTAGGGATAGGGTGAATGTTAGGCTTAGGGTTAATGTTAGTTTTAGGCTTAGGGTTAAGTTAGGGTTAAGGTTAGGGTTAGGGTGTTAGGATTGGGTTTATGTTTGGGTTTAGAGTTCGTGTTAAGGATAGGGTTAGGGTTAGATTTTTGTTAGGTAAGTGTTAGGGTTTGGGTTTGCATTAGTGTTATCGTTATTGTTAGTGTTCTCATTAGGATTAGGGTTAGGGTTAGGTTTAGGCATAGAGTTAGGTTAGGGTTAGAGATATTGTTAGGGTTAGCATTAGGATTAGGGTTAGGTTTGGGGTTAGGGTTCGTGTTAGGGATAGGGTTAGGGTTAGGTTAACTTAAGGCTAGGATTAGTTTTATGGTTCATATTAGGGTTAGGGTTAGTGTTAGGTTTAGGTTTAGGGTTACTGTTCGTTTTAGGGTTAGAGTTTGGATTAAAGTTAGTGTTAGGGTTAGGTTTAGGGTTAGTATTTGTATTTGATTAGGGTTAAGGTAAGGTTTAGGGTTAGTTTTAGGGTTATGATTAGAGTTAGTATTACTATCAGATTTAGGGTTAATTTGAGTGTCAGGTTTAGAGTAAGGTTTAGGGTTAAGTTTAGTGTTAGGTTTAGGAATAGTGTTATGGTTAGGGTTAGAGTTATGATTAGGATTAGGGTTAGGTTTAGGTTTAGGGTTAGGGTTAGGTTAGGATTAGAGTTAGGGTTTGGGATAGTGTTAAGGTTAGGTTGAGAATTGGGGTTATTGTTCGAATTAGGGTTAGGTTTAGGGTTTATGTTAGGGTAGGCTTAGGATTAGTATTAGGTTTAGGTTTAGTTTTAGAGTTAGGGTTAGTGTTAGTGTTAGGGTTAGGGTTAGTGGTATTGTTAGGGTTATGTTCAGGTTTAGGGTTATGGTTAGGTTTAGGGTTAGGTTTAGGGTTAGTTTGAAATTAGGGTGAGAATCAGGGTTAGGGATCATGGCAAGGTTAGGGTTAGTTTAAGAGTTAGGATTAGGGTTTGAGTTTGGGTTAGGGTTAGTGTTAGGGTTAGGGTTATTTTTATGTTTAGGGTTACAGTTAGGATTAGGGTTAGGCTTTGGTTAGTGTTAGGGTTAGTGTTGGTGTTAGGTTCAGGGTTAGGTTTAGTGTTAGGGTTTGGGTTAAATTTTGTATTAGGGTTAGGGTTATGGTTAGTGTTAGTTTTAGGATTACCTTTAGGAGTAGATTTAGTGTTAGCATTAGTGTTAGGGTTAGGGTTTGCATTAGGTTTAGTGTTACAGTTAGGGTTAGGTTTGGTGTTAGGTGTAGGGTTAGTGTTAGGTTTAAAATTAGTGTTAGTTTTAGGGTTAGAATTAGGGTTAGCATTAGTGTTATGGTTAGGTTTAAGGTTTGTCATAGTGTTAGGGTTAGAGTTATAGTAAGGTTTAATGTTAGGGTTAAGGTTAGGGTTAGTATTAGGGTTAGGGTTAGGTTTAGGTATAATATTAGGTATAGGAATATGTTTAAGTTTAGTTTTATGGTTAGTATTAGGTTTAGGGTTAGTGTTATGGTTATGGTTAGGGTTAGGGTAAGTGTTAGGGTTTGGGATAGTTTTAGTGTCGGAGTACAGGTTGGGGTTAAGTTTAGTGTTAGGGTTAGGGTTTTGAGTTAGGGTTTGGTTTTGCTTAGGGTTAGTGCTAAGTTTACGGTTAGGATTAGGTTTTGATTTAGGGATACTGTTAGTGTTAAACTTTATTTTAGAGTTCGTGTTAGGGGTAGTTTTAGGATGATGTTTATGGTTATGGTTAGTGTTAGGGTTAGGGTAAGAAATAATTTTAGGTTTAGGGTTAGGGTTATGTCTATGGTTAGGGTAAGTTTTAGGGTTAGGGTTAGGATTCATGTTAGGGTTAGGTTTAGTGTGAGTGTTAGGGTTAGGTTTAGGTTTAGTTTTGGTGTTATTGTTTGAGTTAGGGTTAGGTTTAGGATTAAGGATAGTGTTAGGGTTATTGATAGGTTTAGAGTTAGAGTTAGAGTTAGGGTTATGGTTAGGTTTAAGGTTAGTGTTAGTGTTAGTTTTAGGGTTATGGCTAGTGTTATCCTAAGGATTAGGGTTAGGATTCGTGTTGGGCTTAGGGTTAGGATTAGGGTTAGTTTTAGAGTTAAGGTTGGATTTGGGGTTAGGTTTAGTGTTATGGTTAGATTTAGATTTTTTAGGGTAAGAGTTAGGATTTAAATTAAGGTTAAGGTTAGGGTTAGTGTTAGTGTTACAGATAGGATTAGCGTTACATTTAGGTTTTTTGTTAGGGTCAGGTTTAGTGTTTGTGTATGGTTAGGATTAGTGTTAGGTTAGGTTTAATGGTAGGGTTAGTGTTAAGGTTAGGGTTAGTGTTAGTGTTTGTGTTAGGAATAGTGTTAGGTTTAGTTTTAGGGTTAGGTTTAGGTTTGGTAAGGGTTAGTGTTAGGTTTAGTGTTTGTGTTAGGGTAAGTTCTAGGGTTATGTTTAGTTTGAAAATTAGGTTTAGGGTTATGGTTAGTGTTATATTTAGCGTTAGGTTTAAAGATAGGCTTAGTGTATGGTTATCCTTAGGGTTGGCTATAGGCTTAGTTTTAGGGTTAGTTTTAGTTTTAGTGTTATCGTTAGGGTTAGTGTTAGTGTCAGTGTTAAAATTAGCAATAGGTTTAGTGTTAGGTTTAGGGTTAGTGTTAGGGTTAGGGTTATGGCTAGTGTTATTTTTAGGTTTAGCGTTAGGGTTACCATAATGGTTAAAGTTAGTGTTAGGCTTAAGTTTATAATTTGAGTTAGGGTTAGGTTTAGTGTTGGGATTAAGGTTAGGCTTAGGGATATGGTTAGGTTAAGTTTAGGTTTAGGGTAAGGGTTTGTGTTAGTGTTAAATTTAGGGTTAGCTTTCTAGTACACATGATATCTGGAACGTATCAAAAAGAACAGGTGATAAATACATATTTGCTGGGATTTCTGTAAACTGGGAATTCTGAGGAAGCTTGGCAATGCTGTCAAATGTAAGTGATTTTTCCTTGCTTGTACTTAAGGCTACTGAAAGAGGGAACGAAACATACAGAGTGCACTGAGAACTAATTCAGTGTGTCAAGTTTCAAGCAACTAGCACAAATCATGTTTGATTTAGAGTTCCGACTGGGATTATACCTCTTGGGGAAAACGAAGGGAAACCTAATAATTTAAGGTGTTCCTGCAAACAAATGCTGTAACCTAGAAGAACGAGATTTGGAGAGTCAAGGACTGGTAGAGTACTGATGGTTTCTGCAATGTAACAAAAAGATTGGGTGAAAAAATATTTGCTGGAATTGCAGGAAACTCAGTGTTCTGGGGAAGCTTGGCAAACACTTTCAAATGAAAGTAATTTTTCCTTGCCTCTGCTTAAGCCTACTGCAAGAGGGAACAAAGTATAGAGAGGACACTGACAACAAATTGAATTTGTCAAGTTTCAAGCAGCTACCACAAACCATGTTTGATTTAGATTTCCAACTACATCTATCCCTATAGGGGAAAATGAAGTGAAACCTAAAATTTCAAAGTGTTCCTGCAAAGGAACGCTTCAACCTAGAAGATCAAATTTGGGCACCCAAGTTCGACTGGAGTACCAATAATTATGGCCAAATATCAAAAATATTGGGTGAAAAAATTATTTGCTGGTATTTCAGGAAAATCGGAGTTCTGTGGAAGCTCTGCAAATGCTTTCAAATGAAAGTGATTTTTTCCTTGCCTCTGCTTAAGGCTACTGCAAGAAGGAACAAAGCATAGAGAGTGCTCTGACAACAAATTGAGTGTGTCAAGTTTCAAGCAGCTAGCACAAACCATGTTTGATTTATATTTCCAACTGCATCTATTCCAATAGGGGAAAATGAAGTGAAACCTAAAATTTCAAAGTGTTCCTTGAAAAAAACGCTTCAACCAAGAAATCGAAATTTGGAGGCTAAAGTGCCACTGGAGCATTTTAGCCAAGTATCAAAAAGATCAGATGAAAAAAAAAAATACTTGCTGTGATTTCAGTAAACTGGGAATTCTGAGGAAGCTTGCAAAATGCCTTCAAATGATATTGTTTTTTCCCTCCCTCTCCTTCAGTCTACTTCAAGAGGGAACAAATCATAGAGCACACAATGAGAATTAGTTCAGTGTGTCAAGTTTCAGCAGCTAGCACAAACCGTGTTTGATTTAGAGTTCCCACTGCGAGTATACCTATTCTGGAAAAATGAAGTGAAACATAAAAATTCAAAGTGTTCCTGAAAAAGAACGCTTTATCCTAGAAGTAAGAAATTTGAGGAGCCAAGTGCAGCAGGAGTACAGATGATAACTGGAACGTTTCAACAAGATTGGGTGAAAAAAAATTTACTGGGATTTCAATAAACTCGTAGTTCTGTGGACGCTTGGCAAACACTTTCAAATAAAAGTGTATTTTGCTTGTCTCAGCTTAGGGCTTCTGCAAGAGGGAACAAAGCATAAAGAGAGCACTGAAAACTAATGGAGTGTGTCATGGTTTTAGAAGGTAGCACAAACCATTTTAATTTAGAGTTTCAAATCCATCACCCCCTATAGGGGAAAACAAAGTAAAAGCTAAAAATTCAAACTGTTCCTGTAAAGGAACACTTCAAACTAGAAGAACAAACTTTGGGGAGCCAAGTGCAACTGGACTAGTGCTACTTTATTCAACCAATCATATTGATACATGCCAGGAATGATAGGAACACAGGACACACATTCCCCTTCAAATTGCATTCTTCTATGTTGAAATGTTCATTTGCAGGAACTCCTTGAATTTTTAAATTTCCTTTTGTTTCCCCCTATAGGGACACATGCAGTTGCAATTCAAAAACAAACACGGTTTTTGCCAAAACGTTGAAGCTTGACACACTGAATTAGTTCTCAGTGCGCTCTGCATCCTTTGTTCCCTCTTGAAGTAGCCCTAAGCAGAAGCAAGGACAAAAATCCCTAACCCTAACCCTAAACCTAACTGAACCCTAAACCAAACCCTAACACTGATTCTAAAACTAACCTTAAATCTAACCCTAAACCTAACCCAAACACTAACCATAACATAAACCCTAAACCTAAATTTAAGCATAAGACAAAACCTAACCCTAACCCTAAACCTAAGCTAACCCTAAACTTAATACTAACCCATAGGCAAAACCCAAACCTTATTGCTAATCCTAACCATAATCCTATTGCTAAACCTAGCCATAACCTGAAACCTAATGTGAAGCCTAAGAGAAAACCCAAACCTAACTCTAACCCAAAGCCTAACACTAGCCCTAAACCTAATCCTTACCCTAACTCTAACCCTAACCATAAGAGTAATTGTAACCCTAACACTAACCCTAACACAAACCCTAACCCTAAGCATAATCTAAGCTTAACCCTAATACTAACACATAGCAAAACTGAACCTTATTGCTAATCCTAAACGTAATCCTATTGCTAAACCTAACCGTAACCTGAAACCTAATGTGAACCTTAAGAGAAACCATAAACCTATCTCTAACCCAAAGCCTAACACTAACCCTAAACCTAATCCTTACCCTAACTCTAACTCTAATCATAACAGTAATTGTAACCCTAGCCCTAACCCTAACAAAAACCCTAAACCTAACACTAATCCTAACACAAACCCTAACCCTAATCATAACCAGAACACTAACTGAAAACTATTCTTAACCCTAAACCTAACCTAACCCTAAACATAAACCTAACCATATAAATAAACTTAACCCTAAACCTAAACCTAACCCTAACACTAACTCAAATCCTAACGCAAACTCTTAGCCTAAATCTAACCCTAACTCAAACCCTAACCCTCATCCTAACCCTAACCTGAATCCTAACTGTGAACGAAACCCTAACCCTAACCCTAACACAAACCCTAAACCAAACCTAACACGAACCCTAAAACTAACCTTAACCCTAACCCTAAAACTAACCCTAACCTTAAAGCTAACCCTAACACAAACTCTAACCATAACCATAATGCTAACCCTAACACTTACTATAAACCTAAACCTAAACCTAACACAAACCCAAACACTAATCCTAACACTAACCCTAAAACTAACCCTAATTCTAAACCTAACCCTAAGCCTATCTCTAACCATAACCTTAAACCTAATCATAACTCTTACCCTAACTCTAACCCTAACGCTAACCATAACATTATCCTTAAAACTAACCCTAACCCTAGCACTAAACCTAACCCTAACCCTAAACCAAACAAGAACCTTAACCCTAACACAAACACTACCTTAACACTAACCCTAACCCTAAACTTTACCCTAACAGTTACCCTAACACTAAGTCTAACCCTCACCATAACACAAACACTTACACAAACCCTAACAAAACCCTAAATTAATACTAACACTAACCCTATCCTAACTCTAACCCTACCTTAGCCCTAACCCTAAAACTAACCCTAAAACTAACCCTAACCCTAACCTAACCCTAACCCTAAATCAATCTCTAACACAAACCCTACCCCTACTCCTAACTGTAACCTAATTCTAACCAGAACCCTAACCTAAATCCTAAATATAACCGTAGCACTAACCGAACCAAACCCTAATCCTAACACAATTCCTAACCTAACACTAATACTAACTCTAACCCTTACCCTAAACCTAACACTAACACTAATGCTAACCCCAACCCCTACCGAACACTACACTGAACTGTAACCCTAACCCTAACACTACCCCTAAATCTAATCCCAACCTTAACCTTTACAATAACTCTAACAATAACGTTAACCCTAACACTCTAAACTTAACCCTAACCCTAACACTTGTCCTAACCCTAAAACTAACCCTAACCCTTACACTAACCCTTACCCTTACCATAATTCTAAACCTAATCCTAACACAAACCCTAACCCTAACCCTAAAAAAACCCTAACCTAACCATAGCACTAACCCTAATCCTAACCCTAACCCTAAACCTTTCACTCACCCTAACCCTAACCATAACTCTAACACTAATACCAACTGTAACTCTAACCCTAACCCTCAACCTAAACCTAACATTAACCCTTACAACAAACCTAACAATAATCTTCATCCTAATACTTACTCTAAACTTAACCCTTTACCTAAAACTTACCCTATACCTAAACCTAACCCTAACACTAACACAAACCCTAATCCTTATCCTAACACTAATCCTAACTCAAATCCTAACCATAACCTTAATATGAACCTTAACCCTACCCTAACCTTTACCCTAACCTACCATAACCCTAATCCTAAACATAAACCTTAACCCAACACTATCCTAACCCTAACCCTAATCCAAAACCTAACCCTAACCCTAACACTAACTTTAAACCTAACCTTGACCATAACCCTAACACTAAACTCAATCCAAACCCTATACATAGACCTTACAATCACCCTAACCCCAATCCTAACACTAATACTAACTGTAACTCTAACCCTAAACTATAACTCTCACCATAAACCTAACCCTAAGTCTGACACCAAACCTAACCATAACCCTTAAAATTACCCAACTCTAAACCTAATCCTAACTCTAACCCTAATACTAACCATAACAGTAACCCTAACACTAACTTTAATCCTAACACAAAACCTAATCCTAACCCTAACAGTAACAGTAACCATAACAAAAACCTAACCCTAATTATAACACTATCCCCAACCTAAATCTAACCCTGACCTAACCCTAATTCTAAACATAACACTAAAACTAAACTATAACCCTATTCCTATTCCTAACACTAACTCTAACCCTATCCCTTATTCTAAATCTAATCCTAAAACAAACCCTAAGCCTAATCACTAACACTAACCCTAAGCCAAACACTAACTCTAACCTAAAAACTAACCCTAATCCTAAAACTACACCTAACCCTAACTGTTACCCTAAATCTAACACTAACCATAATCCTAACCCTTAACCTAACACTAAACCTAATCATAACCCTCACCCTAACACAAATCCTAACCGTAATATGAACTCTAACACTAAACCTAAACCTAGAACTAAACCTAACCCTAACCCTAACACTATCCTACATCTAACTGTAACCTTAAATGTAACCCTCACCCAAACCCTAAACCTAACACTAAATCTAACACTAAACCTAACCCTAACACTAATCCTAATGCAAACCCCAACACTTTCCCTAACTCTAACCCAAATTCGAACCTTAAGCCTTACCCTTACACAAACCCTATCCCTAACACTAACCTTAACACTAATTCTAACCATAAATCTATCCGTAACACTAACACTAAATCTAACCCTAAACCTAACATTAAAACCAACCCTAACCCTAATAGTAATTCTAACAGTAAACTTTAAAATATCCCTAACTCTAACTCTGACACTTATCCTATCCCTAAATCTGACACTAACGCTGACACTAACCCTAAACTTAAGATGAACCATAATCCTAATCCTAACACTAACAATAACCCTAATCCTAACCCTAACAGTAACCCTAAACCTAACACTAAACCTATTGTTAATTTTAAACTTAACCCTAACCCTGACACTAACACTAACCCTAACCGTAACACTAAAACTAAAACTAACCCTAACCCTAAGCCTAATGCTAACACTAACTTTAACCCTAAACCAAAAAACTAATGCTAACCCTAACACTAAACCAATCCTTAACCCTAACCCTACATATAACACTAACCCTAAACCTAACCCTAATTTTAAACATAACCATAACCCTAACACGAACCCTAACAAAAACACAAACCTAACCCTAAACCTAACCCTTAAACGAACCCTAACACTATTCCTAACCCAAACATTAACACTATCACTAACCCTATCCATAACATTATTCCTACACTGAAACCTAACCTAACACTAACCCTAACCCTAACACTAACCCTAACTCTAAAACTAACACTAACCTAATCCTAAACAAAACCCTAAATCTAACCCTAATCCTCTCTATAAACCTAACACTAAACCTAAATCTAACCTTAAATTAAATCCTAACCCTAACCCTAAAAAAACCCTAACCATAACCATCACACTAAAACTAACCCTAAATCCAACCCTAATTTTAAAACTAAACCTAATCCTAACCCTAACCCCAAAACTAATCCTAACCCTAACTCTATCACTAACACTTAGGCTAACACTAACCATAACGCTAAAACTAACACTAACACTAATATTAACCCTAAGCATAACCCTAACCCTAACCATAACACTAACCATAACCCTACCTCTAACACTAACTCTAAACCTATCACTAACACTAACATTATCCTTACTACTAACCCTAACACTAACTCAAACACTAACACCAAACCTAAACCTAAACCTAACCCGAACACTCATGCTAAACCTAAAACTAACATGAACCCTAAGCCTAACCCTAACACTTACCATAACCGTAGACATAACCCTAACACTAAGCCTAATCCTAAAATTATCCCTAACCCTAACCCTTATACAAACCATAACCATAAACCTAATCCTAACACTACCCCTAATACTAACTCTAATACAAATTTTAACACTAACCCTAAATAAAAACCTAATACTAACTGAAACCCTAGCCCTAACCCTAACCCAAACCAAACCATAAATCAAATCCTAAACCAAACCCTAACACTAAACCTAACCCTAAAACGTACTTTGACACTAAACCTAACCCAAACCCTAACACCCTAAACCCACTGTAGCCATAACACTATCCCTAAACCTAACCTTAACCCTAATATTAATCCTAACTCTAACTCTAACCCTAACACTATGATGAACCTTAAACCTAACCATTACACTAACCCTAACCCTAACACTAATTCTAAACCTAACACTAACCATAAACCTAACACCCTTACAGTAACACTAACCCTCACTCTCACCCTAGCAGAAAACCTAACACTAACCCCAACCCTAATTTTAACACTAACCCTAATGCAAACCTTAAAACTAACACTAATCCTAACACTCAAACTAATCCTTAAGGTAATCCTAATACTAACACTAATTATAACCCTAACCCTAATACAAACTTTAAACCTAACCCTAACAATAAACCAAACCCTAATCCTAACTCTAACCCTAAATATAAAAATAACCCTAAACTTAACATAATACCTAACACTATGCCTAATCCTAACACTAACCTTAACCCAAACCCTAACACTAACTCAACCCTAACCATAACCCTAAACCTAAACCTAACACTAAACCTAACCCTAATTTTTAACCTATCCCTAAATCTTACCCTAACCCTAATACCAACACTAACCCTAAACATAACTGTAACCCTAAATATAAAAATAACCCTAACCTTAACATAATACCTAACACTACTCCTAATCCTAACACTAACCTTAACCCAAACCCTAACACTAACTCAACCCTAACCATAACCCTAAACCTAAACCTAACAGTAAACCTAACCCTAATTTTTAACCTATCCCTAAATCTTACCCTAACCCTAATACCAACACTAATCCTAAACATAACTGTAACCCTAACATTGAATCTAAACCTAACCATAAGAAAAACTCTAACACAAAACCTGATCCTAACACTATCACTAAAACTAACCCTAAAACTAACCATAATGCTAAACCTAACACAAAACATAAACCTAATCCTAAGTCTAACCCTAACACTAACGCTATCCCTAAATCTTACCCTAAAAATAACACTAACCCTCACCCTAACTCTAACCCTAACTGTAACCGTAAACCTATCCAAAACCCTAACACTATTGCTAAACGTACCCCTAACCCTAAAACTAACACCAATGCTAAAACTAACCCTAACCCTAAACCTAACAGGAACCCTAAATCCAACACTAACACTAACACTATGACTAAATATAATCCTAACCCTAACACTAACCCTAAGACAAACCCTATCCCTAACACTAACACAAACCCTGACAGAACCCTAACCCTAACCCTAACAATAACCCTAACACTAGCACTAATGCAAATCTAACACTAACACTAATCCTAACCCTGACCCTTATCCTACCTCTAAACCTAACCTAACACTTACTGTAACTCTAACCCTAACACTAAACCTAACCCTAATGCTAACCCTAACACTAACCCTAAACCAAAGACAAACCTAACACTAACCCTAAACCTAACTCAAACCCTAACACCAACCCTAAACATAATCTTAACCCTAACCGTAACCCTAACCCTAATGCTAATCCTAACTGTAATACCAATCCTAAACTAACACTAACCCTAACACAAACCCTAAAGCTAACCATAACACTAAACCTAACCCTAATCGTGCCCTAAACCTAACCATACCTGAAATCCTAACCCTAATCCTAACCCTAACAATATCCCTAACCCTAATCCTAACCATAACCATAACCCTAACTCTAAATCTATCCCTAACCCTAACACTAACCCTAAACCTATTCCCAAACATAACACTATACCTAATCCTAACCCTAACCCTAACCCTAACAATAACTCTAACCATAACCCTAACCTTAACCCAAACCCTAACGCTAACACTTACCCTAACCCTGTCCCTAAAACTAAACCTAACAGAAATTGAACAATGTCCTTTAACCTAACCCGAAAACTTACCCTAACCCAAACATTAACGCTAATTCTAACCTTACCCATAACACTAACCCTAAGACAAAACCTAACCGTAACCATAATCCTAAGTGTAACACTAACCCTAACCCTATCACTAACCCTATCACTAACCCTAAACCTAACCCTAATGCTAACCCTAAATCTATCCCTATCCTTAAACTTAACCCTAAGTATAACACTAACACTAACCCTAACCACCAACCCTAATTTTAAAACTAACCATAACCCTAACACTAACTTTAACAAAAACACTAACCAAAACTCTGACACTAACCCTAACTCAACCCTAACCTAACCCTAAAAGTAACCCTAACACCAATCTTAACGCAAACCTTAAAACTAACACTAATCCTAACCCTAACACTAATCCTACCCTTAAACCTAACCTAACACTAACCCTAACACTAATACTAACCTTAACCCTAATCATAACACCAACACTAAACCTAACCATAACCTTAAATCTAACCCTAATCCTATCTGAAACCCTAACACTAATCCTAACCCTAATTTAAATTAAATCTTAACCCTAACCCTAAAAAATCTAACTCTAACCCTTACACTAAACCTAACACTAACCCTAAGCCTAAATCTAACCTTAATTTTAAAACTAACCCTAATCCTAACCCTAACCCCAACACTAATCCTAACCCTAAACCTAACCGTAACCCTTAGGCTAACACTAACCATAACCCTAAAACTCACCATAACACTAACCCTAACACTAACCCTAATGATAACACTAAGCATAACCTAACTTTAAACCCATAACTAACCATAACCATACCCTTAACCCTAACCATAACCCAAACACTAACACGAAAACCTAAACCTAACCCTAACCCTAAAACTCATGCTTAACCTAAACCTAACATGAACCCTAACCCTAACTCTAACACAAACCCTAACCGTAAACGTAACCCTAACCCTAACACTAACACTACCCCTAAACTTATCGCTAACCTCAACCCTAACACTTACGCTAAACATAAACCTAACCCGAACACTATCCCTGACACTTACTATAATGCAAAGTTTTACACTAACACTAGCCCTAACCCAAACCCTATTTTTAACTGCAACCCTAGCCCTAACCCTAACCCAAACCCTAACCATACCTGAAATCCTAAATCTAACGCTAACACTAATCCTAACCATAATCCCTACCCTAACACTACCCCTTTCCCTAACTCTTACCATAACCATAACACTAAACCTAAATCTAACACCAACCATAACCCTAAACCTATTCCCAAACATATCACTATACCTAATCCTAACCCTAACACTAACCCTAAACCTAACACTAACTCTAACCATAACCCTAACCTTAAACTCAAATGCTAACACCATAACCCTGTCCCTAAAACTAAACCTAACAAAGACCTAACAATAACATTTAACCTAACCCAAAAACTTACCCTAACCCGAACACTAACCCTAACTCTAACATTAACCATAACACTAACTCTACAAAGAAACCTAACCCTAACCATGATCCTAAATGTAACACTAACCCTAACCCTAACCATAATCATAAACCTAACTCTTAAACTAACCCTAACACTTAACATAACCCAATTCCTAATCCTTACCATAACACTAACCATAACCATAACTGTAACTCTAACTCTAAACCTAAGCCTAACCCTATCCCTATTTGTTAAACTAAACAAAAACCTAACCCTAACACTAACACCCTAAACCATTTCCTGAACCTAAAACTAACCCTAACCCTAAACTTAACCCTAAACCTAACTATAACACTAACCCTAACTATAAAACTAACCCTAAGCCTAACACTAACAGTAACCCTAACCCTAAACGTAAGATGAACTGGAACCCTAACCCTAACACTAACCCTAATTGTAATCCTAACCCTAAACCTAACCCAATAAATAACACTAATCTTAACCCTAACACTAACCCTAATACTAAACCAACCCTAACATTAATCTTATGCCTAACACAAACCCTAATGCAAACCTGAACACTAACACTAACCCTAATTCTAACTGTAACCTTAACACTAACACTAACCCTCACCTTAACCATAATACAAACCGTAACCCTAAACCTAACACTAAACCTAACCCTAACCCTAACACTAACACTAATCCTAACATGAACCCTAATCCTAAATGTAACCCTAAACCTAACATTAACCCTAAAGCACAAATAAAAACCTAACACTAACCATATCACTAACCATAACCCTAACTTTAACACAAAGCCTATCTCTAACACTGCCCCTAACCCTAAACCTAACAGTAAACCTAACCCTAAACTTTACCTAGCCATAAACCTTACTTAAGCTGAACAACAAACCTAACCTTAAACCTAACAATAAACCTAATGCTAACTCCAAAACTAACCCTAATCATAAACTTAAAACTAACACTAAATATAACACTAACACTAAACTTAACCCTAACCTAACACCAACACTAAACCTAACCCTAAATCTAAATCTAACCATAACCCTATCAGTAATCCTTACACTAACCCTAACCCTAATTTTAACTTAAATCCTAACCCTAACCATAAAAAACCCTAACCCTAACACACAACCTAACATTAACACTAACCCTAACCTTAACCCTAATCCTACCCATAAATCTAATCTAAAACTTACTGTAAACCTAAACCTAAATGAAATCCTAACCCTAACCCGAACCCAAACACCAACACGAACCATAAATGTAACCATAACACTAACACTAAATCTAACCCTATCCCTAACACTAACCCTAAACCTATTCCTAAACATAACACTATACCTAATCCTAATCCTAATCCTAATCCTAACCCTAACACTAACACTAACCCTAACCATAACCCTAAACTTAACCCAAACCCTAAAACAAACACTAACCATAACCCTGTCCTTGAAACTAAACCTAACAAAAACCTAACATTAATCCTTAACCTAATCCTAAAACTTACCCTAACCTGAACACTAACCCTAACACTAGTCTTAAACATACCACTAACCCTAAGACAAAACCTAACCCTAACTATAATCCTAAACGGAACACTAAACCTAACTTTATCACTAACCATAAAACTAACCCTAATCTTAACCCTAATGCTAAACCTAACCCTAACACTAATGAAAAAAACTAATCTAACACTTATCCTAAACCTAAACCTAACACAAACCCTATCACTAACCTTAACCTAACACAAAATTTATTACTAACCATAATCTTAACAAGAACCCTAACCCTAAACCTAACACTAAAACTCACCCTAACTCTAACCGTATCACTAATCCTAAACCTAATGCTAACCCTAACAGTAACCTTAACACAAACCCTAACCCTAACTAACTTTTACCCTAAACCTAAATCTAAACATAAGCCTCTCTTTCCCTTATCCTATTACTAAACTTAACTCTAAACCTAACCCTAACCATTACTCTAACCCTAAACCAAATCCTTGCACTAACACTAACCCTAACTCTACCCTTACCATAACGCTAACCCTAACACTAATACTAAACCTAACATTAATGCTAACCCAAACACTAAAAGTAACCAACCCTAAGCCTAACCCTAACTCTAACACAAACCCTAAAACAAACCCTAACCCTAACCATAACACTAAACCCTAATCCTAACCCTAACCCTTACATTAACACTAACTCAAACCCTTACAAAAACACTAACCCTAACACTCAACCTAACCCGAACACTCACCCTAACCCTAACCATAACGTAAACACTAACACTAACACTAACCATAATCCTATCTCTAACAATATTTTTAACCGTAAACCTCACCCTAACTTAACCCTAACCCTAACTCTAACACAAAACCTAACCCTAACAGTACACCTAACCCTAACAATAACCCTACCCTAACCCTAACACTAACCCTAACGCTAACTCTTACCCTAACACTAACGCTAAACCTAACACCAAACATAAACCTAATCCTAACCCTTAAACTTTCACTAATCCTAAACCTAATGCTAACCGTAAGCCTAACCCCAACCCTAATACTAACCCTAACCCCAACCCTAAACTTAACAAGAATTCTAAACCTAACACTAAGCCTAACCCTAACACTAACCCTAAAACTAACTCTCACACTAATTGTAACTCTAAAAGTAACCCTAACACTAACCCTCACCTTAAACCTAACACTAAACCTAAACCCATCCCTAATCCTTTCACAAATTCTAAACATAACCATAACCCTAAATGTAATACAAACCCATACTCAAACCCTAACACTCAACCGAATACTAACCCTAACCCTAACTATAACCCTAAGTTTCAAATTAACCCTAAACTTAACCATAACCATAAAACTAACCCTAACCCTAACCCTAATTCTTAGCCTAAATTAACTCTAATCCTAACCCTAAAAATAACACTAATCCTAAATCTAACTTCAAACCCAAACATAACACTAACCCTACCCTAACCCTAACTCTACCTCTAAACCTATCCCTAACACTTACACTCTACTTAACCATAAACCTAACCCTGTCCCAAACACTAACACTAAACCTAACACTAACCCTAACCTTAACACTCATGCTAAACCTAAACCTAACTCTAACGCTAACACTAACCCTAAACTTATTCATAACCCTAATCTTTACACTAATCGTAAACCTCAACCTAACCCAAACCCTAACCTTAACCCTAACACTAACTCTAACTGTTACAGTAGCCCTACCCCTAATCCAAAAACTAACCCTAGCCATGAACCTAACTCTAACACTAACCCTAAACCTAACACTAAACCTGTTGCTAATTTTAACCCTAACCCTAACTCTGACACTAACACTAATCCTAACTGTAATATTAAACCTAAAACTAACCCTAACACTAAGCTTAACACTAACCATAACTCTAACCCTAACACTAACCCTAACATTAACCCTAACCCTGAATATAACACTAACTCTAATCCTAATTTTAAACTTAAACATAACCCTAACACTAACCCTAACACAAACACTAACCCTAACCCTAATACTAACCCTAACCCTACAACTAAACCTAACACTATTCCTAATGCAAACACTAACACTAACAGTAACCCTAACCTTAACCTAATCATACCTTTAAACCTAACCTAACATTTACCCTAACCCTAACACTAACCTGAACCCTAACCATAACAATAAACCTAACCCTAAATCCAACCCTAACTTTAAAACTAACACTAATCCTAACCCTAAACAAAACATTAATACTAACCCTAACCCTATCTCTAACCCTTAGGCTAACAGTAACCATAACCCTAACCTTAACACTAACACTAACACTAACACTAACCCTAAACCTAACCCTAACCCTAAGCATTACACTAACCATAACCCTAACTCTAACACTAACTCTAAACCTATCACTAACCCTAACACTCTCCTTAAACCTTACCCTAACCCTTACTCAAACACTAACAACAAACCTAAACCTAAACGTTTCCCTAACACTCACACCAAACCTAAACCTAACATGAACCATAACCCTAACCCTAAAACTTACCCTAACCGTAAACATAAACCTAAACCTAACCCTAACCCTAAAATTACCCCTAAACTTATCCCTGACACTAACGATAATCATAATCCTAATCCTAAAACTACCCCTAACACTAACTCTAACACAAAGTTTAACACTAACATTAAACCTAACTCAAAAGTTCATCCTAACCATAACTCTAGCCCTAACCCTAACCCAAACCAAACCCTAACTCAAAGCCTAACCCTAACCCTAATAATAAACATAAATGTAACCCGTACTCTAACACTTTACCTTACCCAAACCCTAACACTAACCCTAACCCTAAAGCTAACCGTAATGATAACACTAACCCTAAACCTAACACTGACCAAAAAACGAACCCTAAACATATTCCTAAACCTAACACTATACCTAAACCTAACCCTAACCCTAAATCTAACACTAACCCTAACATTAATCCTAAGTGTAACTCTAACCATAACACTATGACAAACCTTAACCCTAACCAAAACACTAATGCTAAACCTAACCATAACCCTAATTCTAACACTAATTCTAAACCTAACATTAACCCTAAACTTAACACTAATCCTAACACTAACACTCACTATAACCGTAGCAGAAAACCTAACACTAACACTAACCCTAACCGTAACACTAAACCTAATGCAAATCCTAACACTAACAATTATCCTAACACTAACTCTAATAGTAAAGGTAATCCTAAAACTAACACTAACCATAACCCTAAACCTAATGGAAACTTTAACCCTAACATTAACACTAAACTTAACCCTAAACCTAACCCCAACACTAAACCTAACACAAACCCTAAATCTAACCCTAATCCTAACTGTAACTCTACACATAAGAATAACCCTCATCCTAACACAAACCCTACCGCTAATCCTAATCTTAACACTAAACTTTAGCCAAACTCAAACCTTAACAATAACTCTAACCCTAACCCTCATCCTAAATTTAAACCTAACACTAAACCTAACCCTAATTTTTAACCTAAACCTAAGTCTTACCCTAACCCTAACACTAACACTAACCCTAACAATAACTCTACCCCTAAGATTGAACCTAAACCTAACCATAACCCAAATCCTAACACCAAGCCAAATCCTAACACTATCACTAAAACTAAACCTAAACCTAACCTTAATTCTAACCCTAACACAAAACCTAAACCTAATCCTAAGTCTAACCCTAACACTAACCCTATCCCTAAGCCTAACCCTAAACATAACTCTAACCCTCACCCTAACCCTAAAACTAACACTAACGGTAAACCTATCCCCAACCCTAACACTATTGCTAAACCTACCCCAAACCCTAACACTGACTAACCCTAAACGAACCCTAATCCTAACTCTAACACGAACACTAACCCTAACACTAACACTAAGCCTAAATCTAATTCTAACCCTAACACTAAGCCTACGACAGAACCTAACCATAGCACTAACATTAACCCTACCCCAACCCTAACCCTAACACTCACTATAAACATAACATAAGCCCTAACACAAACCTAACACTAACACTAACCCTCATCCCTAACCCTTATCGTATCTCTAAACCTAACCTAAAATGTACTGTAACTCTATACCTAACCATAAATTTAACCCTAACACTAACCCTAAACCTAACCCTAGACATATTCCTAAACCTAACATTATATCTAAACCTAACCCTAACACTAACCCTAACACTGTCGTTAGTCCTAACCCTAACTCTAACTAAAACACTAAACCTAATCATACCAGTAATCCTAACACTCACCCTAACACTAACCATACCCCTATCAACAACCATAACCTAACCCTAACCCTAATCTTGATAGAAACCCTAACCCTAACACTAAAACTAACCCTAACATAACCCTAACACTAACCATAACCCTAAACAAAAACCTAAAACTAGCCATAACTGTAACCTTTATTCTAACACTAAGCCTAATCCTAAACCTAATGCTAATCCTAACAATAATTACAACCATAACCCTAAACTTAAACCTAACACAAGACCTAACACAAACCCTATCCCTAAGCATAACACTAAACTTAACCCTAACCCTTATATTAACACTACCTAAAAGACTGACACAAACATTAACTCTAACAATCACCCTAACTCTTACACTCACCCATACACATAACCCTAACAATAATTTAACCATAAACCTTACCCTAACAGTAACCTTAACCCTAATTCCAAAAAAAACCTAACCCTAAACCTAAACCTAACACTAAACCTAACCCTAACACTAACACAAACTCTAACCCTAACCCTATCACTAACCCTAAACCTATTTCTAACACTAACCCTAACACTAATACTAAACATAACCTTAGTCCTAACTCTAACCGTAACACTAAACTTAAGTCTAACCATAACCCTAAACATAACACTAAACCAAAGCCTAACCATAACCCTAATTCTAACCCTAATCTTAACACTGAACCAACCCTAAGCATAAACCTAACCCTAAGACTAACCCTAACCCTAAACCTAACACTAACTTTAAGACTAACCCTAAACTTAACATTAACTCTAAAACTAACCTTAACACTAATCCTAACCCTAACCCTAATGCTAACCATAATACTAACCCTAACTCTAACACAACATCAAAATTAACCCTAGCACTTACCCAAACCCTAACACTAACATTATCTGTAATCGTAACCACAACAATAACCCTTACCATAACCCCAATCTGACGCTAATTCTAACCGTAACCCCAAACCGAACCCTAACCCTAACATTAACACTAACTTAAACCGTAAAACAAACACTAACCCTAACACTAAACCTAAACCTAACCCTAACACTAATCCTAACCCTAAACCTAACCATAATCCTAACCGTAATCCTAACCCTAACACTAACCCTAAACCTAACCCTAACCGTATCACAAAACCTAACTGTAATCCTAAACCTAAACCTAACACTAACCATAAACCTAAGCCTAACACTAACCCAAATGGTAACCCTAACACTAACTCTAACTGTAACCCTTATCCCAACACTAATCCTAACCCAACCCTAAACCTAACCCTGTCAGTAACCTTAGCCAAAACCTAAAACTAATCTTAACCATCACACTAATCTTAACCCTTACACTAATAATAACACTCACTCTAAACCTAACCCTAACCCTAAAACAAACTCTAAACCAATTCCTAACACTAACAGTATAATAAACACTAACCCTAACACAAACACAAACACTAATAATAAACCTAATGGTAACCCTAACTTTCACCCAAACCCTAACCCTAACCCTAACACGAACATTAATTCTAACCCTCACACTCACCCTACACCTCAATTAACCCTAAACGAACCTTAAAATTAACCCTAACCCTAACCTTAAAACTAACCCTAAACCTAACCCTAAAACCAAACCTAAACCTAACTCTAACCCTAACAATAACACTAACCCTAATGCAAACCATAACCCTAACTCTAACATGAACCCTAAGTCAAACCCTAACTCTAATACTAAACCTAACACTAACCCGAACACTAACTCTAACACCAACCATAACACTAATTCTAACCCTAAACCTAACCCTAACAATAAACTTAACCCCAATTCTAATCCTATCACCATTTCTAAACCTAAACATAAGTCCAAACCTAACAATAACACTAACCCTAACCATAACCATAACCCTTACACTAACCTTCACTCTCCCCGTAACCTTAACATTAACATTAACTGTTAACTCTAAAACTAATCATAATCCTAAGAGTAAACCTAACCCTAATTCTAACCCTAAATATAACCCTAATCTTTTCCGTAAACCTAACACTAACCCTAACCCTAACCCCTACACAAATCCTAATGCTAACTTTAACCCTAACCCTAACTAACCCTAACCCTAACACTAACCCTAAAATTAACCCTAAACCTAACACTAACCCTCAACCTAACCCTTACCATAACCCTAACACTAACACTAACCCTAACACTAACTCTAAAACTAACCCTAACCCTAACACTAACTCTAACCTATTCCTAACTGTAAAACAATAATTACCCCTAACCCTAACCGTAACACAAACTTAACCTTAACACTAAAATTAACACTAACCTGAACCCGAACCCTAACACAATCACTTATTCAAACACTAACACTCTAACCCTAACCCTAACCCTTACCTTAATCCTAACAGTAACTTTAAACTTAACCCTAACCCTAACCCTAAAACTAACCCTAACACTAACCCTAATTCTAACACTAACCCTCACGCTAAACCTAACCCTAAAACTAACCCTAATTCTAACACTAAACCTCACCCTAAACCTAATCTTAACATTAACCCTAACAGTAACCCTAACACAAAATTTAACACTAACATCCACCCTATCCCTAACCTAATCCTAAATCTAACCCTAAAACTAACAATAACTCTAATTCTTATCCTAATTCAAAAGCCTAATCCTAACTCTAACACTAACCCTAAATAACCTGAAAATAACAATAGCCTTAACACTAAACCTAACCCTATCACTAATCTTAACCCGAATCATAACCCTGACCAAATACTAACCCTAAACCTAACTGTAACCATAACACTAACTTTAAAACTATCCCTAACACTAACACTATAATTAGCCCTATCCCTATCCCTAAAACAAACACTAACACTAAACTTAACCCTAACCCTAAACCTAACGTTAACTCTAACACTCACCATAACCCTAACCTTAACATGAACCCTAATTCTAAACCTAACACTAACCCTAACACTAATCCTAATACCTACCTTAACCGAAACTCTAACCCTAATCTTAACCCTACCCCTAACCCTAATACTAACCCTAACCCTAATTCTAACCCTACCATTAACCCTAACCATAAACCTAACACAAAATTTAATACTAACACTAATCCTAACATAATCCTAACCATATCCCTAATGCTAACACTAACCCTAACCCTAATCCTAACTTAAATTCCAAACCTAAACCTAAAACTAAACTAACCCTAAGCCTAACCTTAACCCTAACCCATACCCTAACACTAACCTTAACCGTAACCCTTACCCTAACACTAACCTTAACCCTAACCATAACCATAACCATAACACTAACCCATACCTATTCCTAAACCTAACAGGATCCCTAACCCTAATCGTTACCCTAACCCTAACACTAGTTCTAACGTTAAATGTAACCCTAGCCATTACACTAACCATAATGCTAACCCTAAGAAGAACCATAATTCTAAGCCTAACTCTATCCCTAAATGTACCCTAACCCTAACCCTAAGACCAACCATAACCTTAAGCCTAACTCTATCCCTAACATTACCCAAACCCTAACCCTAACCACAACATTATCCCAAACCCTAAACCTAACCCTAACCCTAACACTAAACCTAACCCTAAACTTAACACAAACCCTAACACTAAAACAAATTTTAACACTAAAACTAAATCTAAACCTGACCCTAAACTTAACCCAAACCATAATCCTAACACTAACCATAAATCTAACCCTAACCCTAAATCACTAACTTTAACCCTAACCCTAACACTAACCCTATCCTAAAACTAACCGTAACCTTAACCGTAACACTAAACCTAACTCATCACAAATTCTAACCCTTATCCTAACCCTAACACTAACCCTAAACTTAACTCTAACACAAACCTTAACCCTAAACCTAAAACTAACCCTACACTAACCCTGACCCTTACCCCAACACTAATCATATAATTAATCCTAAACTTAACACTAAACCTAACACTAACCCTAACCCTAATTCTAAGTCTAAAATGAATTCTAATCTTAAACCTAAACCTAAATATGACACTAAACCTAACACTTACCCTACCCCTAACCCTAACACTAACAATAATCCTAACAATAACCCTCACCTTAACCCTAATCCTAAACCAAACACTCACCCTAACCATAACTCTAACACTTAACCTAAACCTATCTCTAACCATAACCCAAACACTAATGCTAAACATAACCTTAACCCTAACACTAATCCTAACTTTAACGCTAAACCTAACCTTAACACAAACCTTAAACCTAAATCTAACACTAACCCAAAGCCTAAACCATAATCCTAACCCTAATCTAACACTAATGCTAACACTTACCTAACCCTAACCGTAATCCTGACCCTCACACTAAACCTAAGACTAACTCTACTTGTAACTTTAACACAAACCCTAAACCTATCAATACCACTAAGCCTAACCCTCACCCTAATCCTCACCCTAACCCTAACACTAACCCTAAACCTAAACCTAAACTTAACACAATTCCTAACACAAACCATAACCCTAAACCTAAACCTAAATTTAAACCTAAACGTAACTCTAACCATAACATTAACGCTAACAATAATCCTAACCCTAAAACCTAAACCTAACCCTCACACTAACAATAACCGTAAACCTAACACTAACCGTAACTCTAACACTAAACTCATTATAAACCTAAGTATAACTTTAACCCAAACACTAATGCTAACACAAACACTAACCATAACACTAATCATAAACCTAACCCAACCCTAATCCTAAACCTAACTATAAACCTAAGCCTAAACCTAACTCGAACCCTAACCTAACCCTAACCATAACCCTAACCCTAACCAAAGCCTAACTCTAAACCTAACTCTAACCGTAACAGTAACCCTAAACCTAACCCTAACCCTAACACTAATCTTAACCCTAACCCCAACACAAACCTACCCTAACACTAGCCCTAACCCTAACTTTAAGCTAAACTGTAACCATAACTCTAAACATAACTCTAATGGTAACCCTAACACAAACCCTAATCCTAACCCTTAAAATAACACTGACACTAACCCTAACCCTAACACAAACCCTATCCCTAATTTTACCCTACAATGAATTCTAACCCTAACACTAAACCTAATCCTTAACCTTAACTTAAACATAACCCTAAACCTAATCCTAACACTAACTTTAAGGCCAACACTAGCACTAACCCCAACAATAAACCTAACTGTAAAACAAACCCTAACACTAACCATAACCCTAACCTTAACCTAACCCTAACACTAACTCTAACCTAAAACTAACCCTAAACCTAACCCTAACCCTATTACTAACCCTAAGTTTTATCCTAACCCTAACACTATCCGTAACCCTAACCCTACCACAAAACCAAAACTTAACCATTATCCTAACCGTAACACTAACAATAACCCTAACCCTAACCCCAACCCTATCACTATCACTAACCCTAATCTTAACCCTACACTTAACACTAACCCTAACCATAACCCAAACATGAAACCTCACCCTAACCCTAAGACTAACACTAACCCAAAACCTAACCCTAATCCTAACACTAACCCTAATCCTAACACTAACCTAAACCTATCCCAATACTTCACAGTAACCCTAACCCTAGACCTAATCCAAACACTAAACCTAACCCTAACCCTATCACTAACCATAACACTAAACCTCACTCTAACCCTAACACTAACTCTAACACGAAACCTAAACCTATCACTTATCCTAACCCTAACCCTAACACTCACCCTAAATTTAACTCTCAACCTCAACCTAAACCTAACACTAACCCCAGCCTAAAACTCTATCCCTAACCCTAAACCTATTTTAACACTAGCCTAACCCTATCCCTAACAGTAATCCTATCTTTAACCATAACCATAACCGTAACCATAACCCTAAATATTACCCTCACATGAACTCAAGCCCTAAACCTAATCCTAAATCTAACACTAACAATAACCCTAACCCTAACCTAAAACTAACAATTAACCTAACCCTAACATTAACCCTAAACCTAACCAAAAACCTAACACTAACACTAACCCTAACCGTAACCATAACACTAACATTAACACGATTTGTAACCGTAACCCAAACCCAAACACTAAACTTAACCCTAACCCAAATCATAACTTTAACCTTAAAACTAACCCTAACCCTAACCCTAACTTTAACTCTAACACTAATCCTAATCGTAACCCTAAACCTTACCCTAACCCTAACACAAAGCCTAAGGCTCAATCTAACCCTAACTCGAACACTAACCCTAACACTAACCCTAAATGTAACCCTAACTCTAAGCCCAACTCCAAGCATAACACGAACCCTAAACCGAAACCGAAACCTAAACCTGAAACTAACACTAAACCTAACCCTAAACCTGACACTAACACTAAACCTAATCCTAAATCTAACCCTAAAACTTACAGTAACCCTAACCCTAACACTAACCAGAAACCTAACCAAAAACCGAATGCTAAACCTAACCCTAACCCTAACCATAACAGTAACCCTAACACTAACCCTAACCCTAACACTATCGTAACCATAACCCTAACCCTAACCGTAACACAAACCCTAACCCTTACCTAACCCTAACCCTAACCCTAACACTAAACCTAACACTAACCATAAAACTAAACCTAAAGAAAATATTAACAGTAACTCTTACCCTAATGCTAACCCTATCACTAAACCAAATCTTAACCTAACTCTAAACCTAACACTAACGTTAACCCAAACTGTAACCCTAATCCTAACCCTAACCGTAACCCTAAAACTAACCGTAACACTAAACCTAAGACTCACTATAACCCTAATTTTAACCATAACCATAAACCAAACCCTAACACTAAACCTAACACTAAACTTAAACCCACCAGTAACGCTAACCTGAATTCTAAAGCTAACTCTAATCCTAAGTATAACCCTAACCCTAATCCTAAATGTTACCGAAACATAACCCTATCACTACATGTAACTGTAACAAAAACCTTAAACCTAAACCTAACCCCAATTCTAACCCAGCCCTCACATTAACCCTAACATTAAACCTAACACTAACATTAACCCGAACCCTAACGCTCACTGAAACTCTAATGCTAAACTTAATTTTTACCCTAACCCTAACACTAACCCTAACCCTAAACATAAACCTAATACTAATACTAACCCTAACTCTTACACTAACACGAACCCTCACCCTATCCCTAACCTTAACCTAACTCTAAACAAACCTAACCCTAACTCTAACCTAACAATAAACCTAATCCAAACCCTAACCCTAACTCTAACCTAACAATAAACCTAATCCAAACCCAATCCCTAACCCTAACTCTACCAAAACCCTAATCATAAAACTAACCTAACACTAAAAATAACCCTAACCCTAACTCTAACACTCACCTTAAACGTATTCATAACACTAACCTTGATCCTAATCCTAAGAGGAACCCAAACCCTAACCCTAATCCAAAGCTTTCACTAACACTAACACAAAACCTAAACAAAATATTAACCTTAATCTAACCCTAACTATAAACATAACCCCAACACTAAACCTAACCCTAACATTAACCCTAAACCTCACCCTAACTCTAAATCTTAATTAACACTAATCCTAACCCTAACATTACACTAACCTCAACCCTAATTCTAACTGTAACCTAACCCTAACACTAACCCTAACCGTAACACGAATTCTAACTTTGACCCTAACCCTAAACCTAACACAATGCCTAACCCAAATCATAACACTAAACCTAACCTAACCCTAACTCTAATGCTTACCAAATCTTAACCCTAAACCTAACCCTTACACTAACCCTAAACCTAAACCTAACACTATGCCTATCCATACCCAAACCCTAAACCCTAACTTAGGCCTTACACTAAAACTAACACTAACCCTAACCCTAACAGAAAACCTAACCCTAATCCTAATCCTAACCCTAACCTAACCCTAACTCTAAACCTAAACCTAACCCTCACCCTAACCCTAACCCTAAACCTAATATTAACCATAATCCTAACATTAACTCTAACCCTATAACCTAAATATAACCCTATCTCAAACACTAATGCTAATACTTCACCTAACCCTAACCCTAACTCTAACCCTAAACCTTACCCTATCCCTAACTGTATTACTAATCCTAACACAAAACATATCCCTAAACATAACCCTAATCATAACACTAACTCTAAGCCTAACCCTAACCCTTGCACTAACCCTAACCTGAACCTTATCCTAACACTAATACTAACTCTAACCATAATCCTAACTGTAACCCTAACCTATCCCTAACTCTAACAAAAAACCTAACCCTGAAACTAACCTTAAAAAAAAAAAACCTAACCCTAAACCAAACCCTTTTCCTATCACTAAAGTTAACCCTAACTCTATCCCTAACACTAACCGTAAGCCTAACACAATCCCTAATGGTAACCATAACCCTAACCCCAACCTAACCCTAACCCTAACCTAACCCTTATCCTAGCCCTAATGCTAAAATTAACCCTAAAACTAATCTTACCCTAAATCTAATGATAACCCTAACACTAACCCTACCCAAAACCTAACCCTAAATCTAATCCTAACACAAACTTTAACTCTAACCCTGATTCAAACCTAACCCTAACCCTAACTTTAATCTGAATCCTAACTATAATCATAACCCTAAATCTAACCTTAACCCTCACCCTTACAGAAAGCCTAAGAGAAACCCTAACACTAATTCTAACATTAACGCTAACCCTAACCCTAACACTAACCCTAACCCTCACATTAACACTAACTCTATATGTAACCATAACCCTAACACTTACACTTACAATAATCCTAATCCTAAGCCTAACTGTAACCTTAACCCTAGCCCTAAGATGAACCCTAACCCTAACTCTAACCCTAACACTAACCATAACAACAAACAACCCTATCCCTAACACTGTCTTACACGAATCCTAAACATAACTCTAACAATAACACTAACCCCTACCCTAATCCTATCACTAATACTAATCCTAAACCTATCCCAAACCTATCACTAACACTAACCCTAATCCTAAACATAACCCTAACACTAACACTAACCATAATTCTAATCTTAACCTAACAGTAACACTACCCCTACCCCTCAACCTAACCATAAACTTAACCTAAACCCTTGCCCTAACAATAAACCTAACCCTAAAACTAAAACTAACACTAAACCTAAACCTAACCCAAACCCTAACTGAAACACTAACTCTAACCCTACGACTAACATTAACATAAAAACTATTCCTAACCATAACACTATGCATAACACTTAACCTAACACTAATCCAATTAAAAACACTAACTCTAATCCTAACCCTAACCCTAACCCTATCCTTAACACTAACACTAAAGCTAAACCTAAACATAACCCTACCCCTTATGCTTAATCTAACAGTAATCCTAACAGTAACCCTGACCATAACAATAATCATAAAGCTAAACATCAACCTAACCCTAACCCTAACACTTACTCTAACCCAAACCCTAACAAAAACTCTAACCTAATCCTAAAACTAATCCTAACCCTAACACTAACCCTAATGTTAACCCTAACACTAACCCTAATCCTAATCCTAAAACTAACACTAACCCTAAACCAACCATAACTCTATCACTAACGCTAACCCTAAACCTAAAACTGATACTAACCCTAACAATAATCCTAACAATAAACCTAAACCTATTCCTAAACCTAACACTATTTATAACCCCATCTCTAACCCTAACACTAACACTAATCATAAACCTAAGTATAACCCTAACACTAACCCTATCCATAACACAAACCTAACCCTAACCCTAACACTAATGCTAATCCTAACACTAAACCTCACCGTATATTTTACCCAAACACTAAACCTTACCCTAACCCAAACACTAACCATAACCCTAAACCCAACCATAACAATAACCCTAACCATAAACCTATCCCTAACCCTAAACCTAACACTAATGTAAACTGAACAGTAACCCTAACACTAACCCTAACACTAACCGTAATGCTAACCCTAACACTAACCCTTAATGTAACCCTAACACTAACCATATTTCTAATCCTAACACTAACCATAACATAACCCTAACCCTAACATTAACATTAAATCTCAACCTATCCCTAATTAAACTATTGGTAACCCTAACCCTAATTCTATCATTAACAGTAACCCTAAATCTAACCCTAACCCTAACCGGAACACTAACCATAATCCTAACCCGAACTCCAATACTAACCCTAACAAAAGCATAACACCAACCATCAACCTGACCCTAATCTAATCCTATCCCTAACCCTTACTTTACCCTAACCCTAACACAAACAATAACCCTAACCCTAACACAAAACCTAACACTAACCCTAAACCTATCCCTAACCTAACCTTAACACTAATCCTAAATCTAACACTAAATCTAAAACTAACTCTAACCATAACCAAAACCAGAACCTAACACTAACGCTAACCCCAAACCTAATCCTAACCTCTCCCTAACACTAACCTGATACCTAACAGTCACCATAACCGTAACACTAACCATAACCTTTACTATAATTCTAGCACAAACCTAATCCAAACACTAACAGTAACCCTAACTCTCACCATAACACTAACCCTAACCCTAACCATAAACCTAACACAATGCCTACCCAAATCATAACACTAACCCTATCCTAACCCTAACTCTAACAACAAAACCTAACACTAATCCTAACCCTTACACTAAACCTAAACCTAACCCTAACACGAACCATAAACCTAACCATAACACTATGCCTAACTCTACCCAAAACCTAAACCCAAAACTAAAAATTAACCTAAAACTAACACTAACCCTATACCTAACAGAAAACCTAAACCTAACCCTAACCCTAAACCTAATCCTAACCCTATCCTAACCCTAACCCTAAACCTAACACTCACTCTCACCCTAACCCTAACCCTAAACCTAATACTAACCATAACCCTAATACCAAAACTAACCCTAACACTAATATATAACCCTAACCCAAACACTAATGCTAATTCTTCACCTAACCCTGACCATAACTCTAACCCTCACCCTAAGCCAAACCCTAAACTTAAACCTAAACCTAACATAAACCCTAACCCAAAACTTCACACAAACCCTAAACCTAACACTAATCCTAACTCTAACACTTAACCTAACTCTAAACCTAACCCTAACCCTAACACTAATCTTAACACTAAACCTAACCCTGACTTACCCTAAACCTAAACCTAACCTAAAACAAATCCTAACTGTAACCGTAAACCTGAACATAACCCTAACAGCAACCCTAACACAAATCCTAACCTAAACCAAACACTAACCCTAACACGAATCCTAGCCCTAATCCTAACCATAATTTTACACTAACACTAATTGTAACCATAACCTTAAACTTATCCCTAAACCTTATCCTAACCCTAAAATTAACTTTAACCCTAACTCTACCACTAACCTTAACCCTAACCCTAACCCAAACTCTAAACCTAAGCTTATCACTAATGCTAACCCTAACTCTATTCCTAACCCTAACACTAAACCTAACATGAACCCTAAACATAACACTAACAATAACCCTAACCCTAACTCTAACCCTCACCCTAAACATAAAGCTAACACTAACTGTAATCCTAAACTTATCATGAAATCTAAACCTAACCCTAACCAAAACCTAACTCTGACACTAACCTTCAACATAACTAACCCTAACATTAACACAAAACCTAAGCCAAATTTTAACTTTAACATAACCCTTAACCTAACCCTAACTCCAAACCTACCCCTAAACCTGAACCTAACCCTAACCCTAACACTAACCCTAAACCTCACGCTTACCCTAAACCTAACATGAAAACTAACTGTAATCCTAACACTAACTAAACCTAACTCTAACCCTTACCCAGTCACTAGTCCTAACCCTAACCCTAACATAACACTAACCCTAAACTAACCACCCTAACACTAACTCTACCTGTAAACCTAACCCTAACCATAAAACTTATGCTAAACATCACCATTACCCAAACCCTAACCATAACACAAATCTAAACCTAACCTAACCTAACCTTAACACTAACCCTAAACCTAACCCTAACACAAACCCTAAATTTAACCCTAAACCTAACCCAAACACTAACCCTAAATCTAAACCGAACACTAAATCTAACCCTATCCCTAACCACAACCCTATCCACCACTCAAACCCTAACCCTATCCCTTACCATAACCCTAATCCTAACTCTAATCCTAACATAACACTAACCCTAACCCAAACTTTATCCCTACAACTAACCCAAACCCAAACCACAAACCTAACACTCACCATATCCTAACCCTAACCCTAAATTAACACTAACTCTAACCATAAAACTAACCCTAACTCTAACCTTAACCCTAATCCTAACCCACAACATAACCCTAAACCTAACCCTTACCCTGACTTTAACCCTGTCACTATCACTAACCGTAACCTTAACCGTACATAACTCTAACCCTAACCCTAAAACTAACACTAACAGTAATGCTAACCATAACCCTAGCAGTAACCTAACACTAACACTAAACCTAACCCTAAATCTAACCCTCACCCTAAACATAACAATAACCCTAACCCTAAACCAAACACAAACTCTAACCCTAACTGTAACCCAAAGCTAACTGTAACACTATACCTTATCGTAAAACTAATCCTAACCCTCACCCTAACACAAACCTAAACCAAATATTAACCTTAACCTAACCTTAACCAAAACCCTAACCCCAACCTGAAACCTAATCCTAAAGCTAAACCCTGACAATAACCCTAAGCCTAACTCTAATATTAACCCTAAACCTAACTCTAACCTTAACCCAAAACTAAATTTAAACTTAACCTGAACTCTAACCATAACACTAACCCTAACCATAATCCTAACCCTAAGACTAGCACGACCCCAAGCCTAACCCTAAAACTAACTCTAACCATAACCCTAAATCTATCCCTAACACTAACCCTAACAATAAACCTAAACCTAAACCTAAAACTAACACAAACCATAACCCTAACACTAACATGAACTGAAACCCTAACACTAACCCTAATTTAACCCAAACCCTAATCCTAATCCTAAGACTAAACCTAACCCTAACCCTAACAATAACCCTAACATAACCCTAAATCTCAACCTAACTCTAACCTTATTCCTAACCTGTATCATAGCCCTAAGTATAATGCTAAGCATAACACCTACACAAACCTTAATGCTAAACCTTACAGTAACCGAAACCCTAATCCTAACACTAACCCTAACCCTAACATTAACACTAACACTAACTCTATCTGTAACCCTAACCCTAACCATAACACTGACCCTAAACCTAATGCTATCAAAAACCCTACCATAACCCTAACCCTAACCCTAAAAGAAACCCTAACCCTAACCCTAAAACTAACAGTAACACTAACACTAACACTAATTTTAATTTTAACCATAACTCTAATCCTAAACCTAAATCTAACCATAACAATAACTCTAAACCTAACCCTAAACCTAAAGCAATACCTAAATATAACCTTAATCTTAACACTCTAAAACAAAGTATAACCCTAACCCTAAACCAACAGTAACCCTAACAATAACCCTAACCATAAACCTAAACCTAGCACTTACCCTATCCTTAATTCTAACACAAATCCTAAACCTAATCCTAACCCTAACCTAACCCTAAACGTTAATGTAACATTAACATTAACCCTAATCCAAACCCTTACCCAAACCCTAACACTAACCTTAACCCTGCCCTAACCCTAACCTAACCCTAACACTATCCCTAACACTAATCCTAACCATAACCATAAAACAAATCTTAAACCTAATCCAAAAACTAACCCTAACCCTTATCTTAACTCTAACATTAACACTAACTCTAAACCTAACCCTAACCCTAAAATTAACAATAAGTATAGCACTAAACCTAACTCTAAACCTAATCCTAACCTAACACTAACACTTAGAGTAATCTTAACCCTAACCCTAACACTAAACCTAACGTAACCCTAAACCTAACAATAATCATAACCCTATCACAATCCCTAACCCAAAACATAACCCTAAACATAACCTAAACATAAACCTAAACACTAACCCTAACTTTTACCTAACACTAACGCTAACACTAATACTACCACTACCACTACCACTAACACTAAAACTAACTCCAAACCTAACCCTAACACTAACCCGAAACTTAACATGACCCTAACCATACCAGTAACACTACATGAAACATAACACTAACCCTAACCATAACCCTAACCCTAACCTTAAACCTAACCCTAACCCTAACCCTATCAGTAAATCTAATTCTATCCCTAGCACTAATCCTTACACTACCCCTAACCATCAACCTAGCCCTTACTCTTACCTAACCCTAACCCTAACTCCAACCATAACACTAACCTTAAAACTATCTCTAACCCTAACACTAAACCTAACCCCAACCCTAACACTATAACTAACTCTAACCCTAACCCTAACCCTAAACCTAACACAAACTCTAATCCTAACACTAACCATAACCCCAACAATAACCTATTACTAACCATAAACCTATGCCTAACTCTAAATTTAACATGAACTCTATCCCGGACCCTTATTTTAACCCTAACCCTAATACTAAAACAAACCCTTACGCTAACACTATACCTAAACTACCCATAACTGTAAAACTAACACTAACCCTAATCCTATGCCTCACTCTAACCCTCTTTCCAATCATATCCAATACCCTAATTTTAACTCTAACCCTAACACAAAACCTAAACCTGTTACCCTAACACATACCATAATTCTTACCCTAACACTAACCTTAACACTAACCCAAACCCTAACCACATTTTCAAAATTAAATCTAATCCTAACCCTAATAAGAACCCTAACCCTAACCCTTAAACTCACCTTAACCCTAAACATAACTCTAACCCTAACCCTAACCGTAACCATAAAACTAACCTTAAACCTAATTCTAACCCTAAACTTAAAAAATAAGCCTAATCCTCTCCCTAACCCTAACCCTAACACTAAAACTAGCACTAACACTGAATCTAACCCTTTGCCTAACCCTACTCCTAACCCTCACCCTAAACCTTACCCTAACACAAACCTTAATTCTAACCCTAACACTAATCCTAACCCTTACCCTAATACTATCCCTAACCTACAAGTAACCCTTAAACAAACCCTAAACCTAACTTTAAGCCTCACTCTAACCCTAATCCTAACCATAAACTTACACTTACCCTAACACACACCATTTCCCTCACACGAACAATAATCCTAACACTAACCCTAACCCTAAACCTAACTCTAAAACTAAACCTAAACCTAAACTGAACTCTAACCATAACCAAAACCCTAAAACAAAGCCTAAACGTAACCCTAACCATAACTGTAAAATGAACCCTAACCCTTACTCTAACTGTAACACTAAACCTAACCCTCACTTAACTGTAGCCCTAACCCTAAACCTACTCCTAACCCTAACACTCTTCCTAACCCTAAATCTAACACTAACACTAAACTAACCCTAAAGCTAACCCTAATCCTAAAACTAACCCTGAAACTAATCCTAAACCTAACCCTTACAGTAACCCTAATCCTAACACTAAACCTACACTAACTCTAACACTAATCCTAACCCTAATCCTAACACTAATCCTAACCCTAAAACTAAACCTATCACTAACACTAACCCTAACCATAAACCTAACAGTAACCCTATCCCTAACCCTTACTTTAACCCTAACACTAACACTAACCCTAACCCTAATGCTAAGAGTAAACCTAAACTACCCCTAACCCTAAAACAAACCTTATCCAAACCCTATGCCTCATTCTAACATTCTTTCTAATCATAACCAAAAACCCTAATTTAAACTGTAACCTAACACAAAACCTAAACCTAATCCTTAACCTAACACAAAACATAATTCTTACCCAAAATCTAAGCTAAACACTAACCCTAACTGAAACCCTAACCCTATTTTGAAAACTAACCCTAACCCTAACTTGAACCCTAACCCTAATCCTAACCTCAAAACTAACCTTAACCATAAACCTAACCCTTACCCTAACACTAACCCTAACCATAAGACTAATCATGACAGTGACACTATTCCTAAACCTAATTTTAATCCTAAACCAAAAAGTAACCCTAAACCTATTTCTAACCCTAACACTATCCCTAACCCTAAACCTAACACTAACACTAACACTGAACTTAACCCTAAACCTAGCTCTACCCCTAACACTCATGCTAACTCTTACCTAACACTAACCCTCAACCTTAACTTAAAAGTAAACCTCACTCTAAACCTAATCCTAAACATAACTTTAACCCTTACCTTAACACAAACCATATCCTCACAGGAACACTAATCCTACAATAACTCTAACCCTAACCCTCACCCTAACTATAAAACTAAACCATATCTAACCTGAACCCTAACCCTAACCCTAGTCTTAGAACTAAGCCTAAACAAAACCCTAACCCTAACCCTAAAACTAACCCTAACCCTAACCATAACTCTAACACTAACCCTAAACCTACCCTTAGCCCTAATCCTAATCCTATCTCTTACCCTAACACTCTCCCTAACCCTAACCGTAACACTAACTCTAAAGCTAACCTAAACCTAACACTAACACTAACACTAATCCTGAAACTAATCAAAACCTTAACCCTTACACTAACCCTAAACCTAACCCTAAACCTAAAACTAACTCTAACACTAACCCTATCCCTAATACTAACAATAACCCTAACCCCAACATAAACCCTATCACTAACCCTAGGCCTAAGCCTAACCCTAAACCTAACAGTAACCCTATCTTTTACCCTTACTTTAACCCTAACACTAACCCTACCCCTAACCCTAACACTAACACTATACTTAAACTACACATAACCCTAAAATAAAACCTAACCCTAACCCTACACCTCACTCTAACCCTATTTCTAATCGTAACCAAAATCCAAATTTTAACTCTAACCTAACACAAAACCTAAACCTAACCCTCACCCTAACACAAACCATAATTCTTACCTGAACACTAAGCTTAACACTAACCCAAACAGAAACCTTAACCATAATTTTAAAACTAACCTTAACCCTAACTTGATCCTTAACCATAACCCTAACCCCAAAACTAACCTTAACCATAAACCTAACCCTAACCCCAATACTAACCCTAACGATAAACCTAACCCTAACCTTAACACTATCCCTGACCCTAATTCTAACCATAAACCTAAAAGTAACCATAAACCTATCCCTAACCCTAACATTATTCCTCACACTAACCCTAACACTAACACTAACACTGAACTTAATCCTAACCCAAACCCTACTCCTAAACCTCACCCTAACTGTTAGTTAACACAAACCCTATCCCTAACACTAATCCTAACCCTAACCCTAACACTAACCCTAACCTACAAGTAACCATAAAACTAAACCTAATCCTAACCCTTAGCCTCACTGTACCCCTAATCCTAAAACTAACCTTAACCCTTACCCTATCCCTAATCCTAACACAGACCCTAACCCTAAACCTTACCCTAACACAAACCATATCCCTCACAAATGCACAATTTTAACACTAAACCTAACCGTAACTCGAACTCTAACCCTAAACTGAACCAAAACCTTACACTAACTCTAAGCCTAAAACTAACTCTAAACATAACCCTAAACTTAAGCCTAAAACAAACTCTAAAACTAACCCTAACTGTAACACTAACACTAACACTAACAATAGACATAACCTTAAACCTATCCCTAACCCGAACACTCTCCTGAACCCTAACCCTAACACTAACACTAAAGGTAACCCTAAACCTAACCCTAAACCTAACACTAATCCTATCCCTAACACTAATCCCAGCCCTAAACCTAAAACTAACCCTAAACCTATCCTTAAACCTAACACAATTCCTAACCCTAACACTAACACTAACCCTTACAATAACCCTAAACCTAACCCTAACCCTAATCCTCACCCTAACTATTACCTTACACAAACCCTAACCCTAACACTAATCCTAACTCTAACCCTAACACTTGCCCTAACCTACAAAGAACCCTAAAACTAAACCTAAACCTAACCCTAGGCATCACTGTACCCCTAATCCTAAAACTAAACCTAATCCTTACCCTATCCCTAATCCTAATACTAACACTAACCCTAAACCTCACCTCAAATGTAACCCTAACTCTAACACTTACTCTAACCCTAATACTAACACTAAGCCTCAACCTAAGTCTAACACTAACCCAAACACTTATCATAAACTTAACCCTAATTCTAACTGTAACACTAACCCTAATCCTAACCATAAACCTATGACTAACTCTAAAACTAACCCTAACCAAAACTCTACCACAAAGCCTAAACCTATCCCTACCTGGAACCTAACACTAATCCTAACACTAACACTAATCCTAACACTAACACTAACCCTAACCTTAACACAAAACCTAACCATAACGTTAACCCTAACACAAAGCCTAAGCAAACCCTAACCCTAACCCTAACCTAACTTTAACCCTAATGCTTACCTAACCCTAACCCTAACAGTAACCCTAACATTAATCCTAAACATAAACCAAACACTAACCCTAACCCCAAACCCAACCACAAACCTATAACTAAGCTTAACCCTAACCCTAAACCTAAACCTAACACAAATCCTATCACTAACTGTAACACTAAGCCTAGCCCTAAATCTAACTCTAATCTTTAACATAACCTTAAAGATAACCTTAACACTATCCCTATCATGAACAGTAATCTAACCCTAAGAGTAACCCTAACACTAACCCTAAACCCAATCATAACCCTAACTCTAAAACTAACCCTAAACCTAACCTAAACCCTAAGCCTAAACCTAACCCTATCACAAACACTATCACTAACCGTAACTCTAACTCTAACCCTAACCCTAACCCTAAAACTACCTCTAACCCAAACTGTGAAACTAATCTTTACTGTAAACCTAACCCTAACCTAAACCCTAACCATAACACAAACCTTAACCTTAAACTTAACACTAAACCTAAACCTAAGCATAAATGTAACCCTAACACTAAACCTAACCCTAACCCTAAGCTCAACCCTAACCCTAGCACTAAACCTAACCTTAATCCTTACCCTAACACTAATATCAACCCTAAACCTTACTGTAATCCTAACCCTAACCCGAACACTAATGTTAACCCTAACCCTAAACATAAACCTAACACTAACCATAACATTAAACCTAACCCTAATGATATCCAAACTCTAAAACTAATCCTAACCCTAACTCTAATCCTAATGCTAACACTAACCCTAACTTTAACTCTATTCCTTATACTAAACATAACACTAACCCTAAACCTAACCCTAATGTTAACCGTAACATTAAACCTAATCCTAACCTTTACCCTAAAAATAACCCTAACACCAATCCTAACCCTAACCCTAAGCCTAAATTTTACACTACTCCTAACCCTAAACTTAACCATAACACTAAATCTAACCCTATCCTTAACCATAAAGGTAATCCTAATTGTAACCCTAACCTAACCCTAACTCTAATACAAACCCTAAATCTTTAGATAGCTGTAACCCTAACCCAAACCTTAACCCTAACTCTAACACTAATCCTTAACCCTAACAGAAACAATAACCCTAACCTTAACACTAACCATTACCCTATCATTAACCTAATCCTAATCCGAACCCTAACCATAACCGTAACACAAACCCTAACTAATCTTAAACCTAAGCTTGACCCTAACCCAAACACTAACCCAATCACTAAACTTAACCATTACCCTAACCCTAACACTCATCTAATCCTAACATTAAACCTAACACTAACGCTAACCCTAAACCTAACACCCTAAACATAACTATAATCCTAATCCAAACACTAACGCTAACGCTAACCTTAAACCTAACACAAATACTAATCCAAAACACAACCCTAACCCTAAACCTAATCCTAAGAGTAAACCTAACCCTAATGATAAATCTAACCCTAACACAAACCATAACTCAAACCCTAACCCGAACACTAACCCGAAACCTAACCCTGACCCTTACCCTAACACTAAACAAAACCTAAACCTAACACTAACCTTAAACCTAACCATAAACCTAACCCTAACCTTAACACTAAATCTAACCCTAACCCTAACACTAACCATAAACCTACCTGTAACCCTAATCCATACACTAATCCTAACCCAAACCCTAACCCTAACTGTAACACTAACCCTAAACTTAACTGTAAATCTACACCTTACCATAACACTAACCCCAAACCTAAACTTAACACGAAACCTAACACTAACCCACATCCTAACAATAACCCTAATACAAATCCTAACTTTATCCATAACCCTAACACAAACCCTAACCCTAACCCTAACCCTAACTTAACCCTAACTCTTACTCTTGCCTAATCCTAACCCCAACCATAACACTACAACTAACACTAACCCTAACCTAATCCTAAATCTAACACTAACCCTAGACCTAACCCTAACTGTAACTGTATCAATTAAATTACCTCTAACCATAACCATAACTGTAACACTAACCTAACCTCAATCCCAATCCTAAATCTAACCATAATGCTAACCTGAATCCTAACCCTAAACCTAACACTAAACCTAAACCTAAACCTAACTCTAACCCTAACTCAAAAACAAACCCTAAACATATAATGAACCCTAACCCTAACCCTATCACAAACACTAACTCTAAACCTAACACTAATCCTAACCCTAAGCCTAACCCTAAAACTAATCCTAACCCTAAATGTAACCCTATCTTAACTGTAACCCTAGCTCTAACCCAAAACCTAACCCTAATTCAAACCCTAAAACTAACCCTAACACTAACCATAACCCTAAACTAAACTTAACCCTAACAGTAATTTTAACCCTAACCTTAACCCTAAAAATAAACCTAAGTCTAACTCTAACCCTAAACCTAAACCTAACCTGAACACTAACCCTAACCCTAACACTTACTAAACCCTAACCCTAACCCTATCCCTTATCTTAAAGGTAACCCTAATCCTAACCCTAACCCTAATCCTAACACAAACCCTAAACTAACCATAAACCTAAACCTGTACTAACCATAAACCTAACCCTAACAATAACCCTAACCCTGATCCTAACACTCACCTAATGCTAACCCTAAACCTAAGACTAACCCTAACACTAACCCTTAACCTAACTATAACTCAAACCCAAACACTGACACTAACCCTAAGCTTAACTCTAACACTAACCCTAACCTTTAACATAACCCTAGCCGTACCTCTAACCCTATAACTTACCCTAACCCAAATTCTCATTCTAATGCTACCCTAGTCCTTACCATAATTGTTAGACTTCCTCAAACCCTAACTCTATTATGAGTCCTAAAGATAGCCCTCATTCTATCTCCAGCCCTAACTCTATTCCTGATCCTTATTATGACCCTAACACTAACCCTAGATCTAAACCTGGCCCTATCCCTAAACCGAACTCTAACACTACCTCTACAGGAAAAACTATACCTAAACATAACAGAAACACTAGCACTAGACAAACCTAATTTTAAATAGAATCATAAATCCACCTCTAGCCCTAAAAAAACCTAGCTCTAGCCCTAACAATAAGCATTAACCTAACATAAAGACTAAACCTCTTACTAGATCAAACACTAGTCCTCATTGTGGATCTAAACCTAAAACTAACCCTAACCCCCAATGCCACTTAATCTAATAGAAACCCTAGCTCTAAAACTTATCCTAAAACAAAACCTAACCCTAACACTAGACTTATCCATTACCCTTACCCCAAAAGTAGCCATAACCATATCCCTGGCTCTTACATTACCCAAGCCCCAATGTTAGCCCTAAACATCACACAAAACCTAGCCATTATCCTTGCCATAAATCTAGCCCTAATCATAACACTAACCATAACCAAAGACCTAACCCTAATGCTAACCCTCACCCTACCCTACCCCTAGCTCAAACTCTAATCCTCAGCATAAAGATAACCCTAACACTAAACCTAACACTAGCCTTGACTCAAAAACTAACCCTCACCCTATCCCTATCCCTAGCTCAAATGCCTACACTTACCCTAACCCTAACCCTATATCTAACCCTAACTCTAAATCTAACCCTAACCCTAAGCTAAATATCTCACTAATACAAGCCATAACACTAATGCTAATCCTAAAACTAGCACTACCCCACACCTAGCCCTACAGAACAACCAAGCCATAGTCCTAACCCTAACTTTTAACATAAAACCAAACCCTAAGCCTAAACCTAGGCCTAAACCTAGCTCTAATTCGATTCCTATCCCTAACCCTAAAAAAAAAAAAAACCCTGACCCTAATGCTGACTCTAACACTAACCCTAGCTCTAAACATCACTCAAAACCTAAACCTAAACCTAACCCTAGACGTAGCCCTAACCCTAATTCTAAGACTAGTTCTAATTATAACCTTAGTTCTTACATTGATTATAGCCCTAAACCTAGCCCTAACCTAACACAAAACCTATACCTAATTGGAGACCAAACACTACCCTTAACCCTAACCATAACCCTAATTCTAGCCCTAACACTTACCCAAACCCTAACCCTAACCCTTGACATAACCCAAAACATAACCCTAACCCTAGCCTTAATCCTAACCATAATCCTAGCCCTAACCCGAAATGTATCCCTATCCATTACCCTAATCCTAATTCTAACCCTAATGTTAAACCTAGGATAACCCTAAACCTATTCCTAAATCTAAAACTATACATTACCCTAAACCTAACCTGAACCCTAAACCTAACCATATCCATTAACCTAATTGTAACCCTAATAATATTAATTCTAAAATTATCTCTAACCCTAGCCTTAATCCTAGCCTTAATCCTAAACCTAACCCTAACCTTAGACCTAACCCTAATTTTAATTCTCACCCTAGTTCTAAAGCTAGCTATAACTTCATACCTAACCATAACTATAACCATAACCCTAGCCATAAACCTAGGCTGAGCCATAATACTAACCCTAGCTCTAATTCTAGCCCCAATTAAGCCCTAATTCTAAACCTAAAGCTAACCCTAACACTGACACTAACTCTAACTCTTGCCCTAGACCTATCCCTAGTTCTAACCCTATCCCTTATGATAACTCAAACCCTAGCCCTAATCTTTGCTGTAGCCCTAAACTTAGAACTAACCCTAACTCTAAAACAAACCCTACCCTAAGCCTAAACCACACCCTAACACTAGGTCTAACCCTAACACTAATTTGAAATCTAGCCCTAACCCTAGCCATAGCCCTCAAGCATAACCGAGCCATAGCACTGACCCTAAACCTTAACCTAAACTGTTGAGAGCCACAGCCAAAAGGGCCCCAGCAAACTTCCAGCTGCCAGCAAACTTCCAGCTGCTGGCTGATGATTGGCTCACAGCGGCTCCAGCAACATCTAGCTGATTGGCTCCTCGGCCCCAGCAACATCTAGCTGATTGGCTCCTCTGCGGTGATGCTCATTGGGCTGTTTCCCTGCCCTTTCAGACCACGGAGCTGCTCATTGGGGGACTTTTTTGGCTCCGCCCACATGACCCAGCCAATCGGCCTCAAGAGCAGGAGGATTGGGGGAGGTGGAGAGAAGCTTGGGTGGGGAAGAGAGGCTTGGGGAAAGCCGGTGGTGGCAGTTGAGGCTCTGAGGGTTTTTCCTGAGAGGCTATTTTGTTTGGCGTGTGTGGTTCTAAAAATAAAGTTAGTTTCTTTTGACAAGTGGCTCCTGATTGTGCCCAGCCAGACTGCAGCATTTGGTGGCTCGCACGGGGAGTGACTGAGGGTAAGTGAAACTGCTCGCCCCTGAGGGCAGGGCGAGAGGATGGGTAGCCATTTTAAGATTCCTCTTTTATTTTGCTTCACTTTTGTTTTAAGTTGCCTGTCCCTGAAGATGAGTGAGATGGAAGAAAAACCGCTCACATCTGAGGAAAAACTATTTACATCTGAGGAACAGATAGGGAGAAAGGACGGATGCCCATGTCAGGAGGATAGAAAGGCTATAATGACTTTTTGTTGTTCCCTTTTTATTTCATTCTGTCTCGGTTTTGTTTGGCGTCATCTTGTTGGGTTGTATTATAGTAGAAATATGGGATCAGAAATTAGTAAAAAACAAACTGAAAGAGTGTTAAGTAAATTGTTAGAGGAAGGAGGCATCCCAGTAAAATCAAGAGCAGTCAGGGCATACGTTGATACAATATAAAAATGTAGCCCATGGCTTTTTAAGGAGGAGTTGTTGAATATATCACAATGGAACCATCATGGTGAAGATTTAAAAAGAATAGAAAAGAAAAGCCCAGGGACTCTGCCAGTTGGCACATTGCCATTGTGGACATTCGTATCTTGTTTGCTTAGTCCAAAGCCTTCAGTTCAGACAATGGTAGAGGAAGGAGAAGACATAATGATTCAAGTAAAAGAGAAGGTCTCTCAAGTTAGTCAGACAGAGGAAAAGATTCAAGTAAAAGAGAAGGCCTCTCAAGCTAGTCAGACAGAGAAAGAAAGTGTAAAACAGAAAAAGCCATCAGGGGGAAAGTTACAACAGGAGACTGCTACTAACACCTTTCTATCACCAGAGGGTGTAAGTGTCCAACCAACAGCACCACCTCTACAGGAGACTGCTACTAACACCTTTCTATCACCAGAGGGCGTAAGTGTCCAACCAACAGCGCCACCTCCATATGCTGGGAGGCCCCCAACCCCCGCAGTTGATAGTTGGGATCCTGAGACAAGGTCTCAAATATTAACATGCCCTGTATTTGAGGCAGGAGGGCAGCGATTTTACCAAGTTTTAAATTTCAAAACAGTGAAGCAGCTAAAAGAGGCTGTAACAACCTATGGTCCTCAAGCACCCTTCACTGTAAGCTTGGTCGAATCCATTAACAACTTGAACATGACGCCAGCAGATTGGGCTAATATGTGTAAAGCTGTGCTAAATGGAGGACAATACCTGTTATGGAAGGTTGCCAATGAGGAATTTTGCAAGGAGACGGCTAGGCGAAATGCAGCAGCTGGTTATCCTCAGAGAAATCTAGATATGTTGTTAGGAAAGGGACCTTATGAGGATCAGCAGCAACAAATTGCATATGATCCTGGCGTATACGCACAAATTGCTGCAGATGCAATTAAGGCATGGAAGACTTTACAAGGACATGGAGGTTTACAAGGTCAATTATCTAAGGTAATACAAGGAGCTAATGAACCTTATGCTGAATTTGTAGATAGGCTTATTCAAACAGCTACCAGAGTTTTTGGGAATACAGAACAAGCAATGCCATTACTAAAACAACTGGCTTATGAGCAAGTGAATCATTGGTGCAGAGATATCATTAGACCATGGAAACATGAAGATTTAAACACATATATTAAATTATGTAGAGACATTAATGAACAAGAGCAAGTCGTGGCACCTGCAGTAAAACAGGCTTTAGATGCCAGAGACATTAATGAACAAGGGCAAATTGTGGCAGCTGCAGTAAAACAGGCTTTAGATGCCAGGCCAAGAACATGCTACAATTGTGAACAAACAGGACATTTTAAAAGGAATTGCCCCATTGGAGGAGGGTTTAACAAAACTAGGTATCAAAGGAGTAGAATACCAGGTATTTGCCCACGATGCCGTAGAGGGAGACATTGGGCTAATGAATGCCGTTCTCAAACCACCATAGAGGGTACTCCATTATCAAAAAACGAACAAGGACCAGGTGTTTATCCACGATATCGTGGAGAAAGGCATTGGGCTCCATTGCCAAAAAATGGACAGGGGGGCCCAATGCTCCGGGGCCCAAAACCACAAATATACGGAGCACTGGAGGAACCCAGCAACCCCATCAGGGTAGTGCCCAGGACACATTGTCCATCAGATCCCTCATCAGACAAACCAGAGGGAGCGCAGGGTTGGACATCTGCGCCTCCGCCAGAGCAGTACTAACTCCAGAGATGGGAGTTCAAATCATTCCCACAGGGGTGAAAGGACCTCTTCCCAAAGGAACAGTAGGCTTATTATTGGGACGCAGCTCTTCTACTCTAAAAGGACTTATGATAAGTCCTGGGGTAATTGATCCCGATTATGAAGGTGAAATAAAAATTATAGCCAGTTCTCCAAAGGGTATATCAGTAATTTCACCAGGAGATAGAATAGCACAGTTACTAATAATACCCAGCCTACATGATAAATTTTCCAGTCGTACTGTAGAAAGAGGTTCCAAGGGATTAGGCTCCACAGGTGTAGATTGGGCTATGCTTTCTTTAAATTTAGATTCTCGCCCCATGCTAAAACTAAATATTCAAGGACATGAATTTAATGGGCTACTGGATACAGGTGCAGACCTTAGCATCATCTCTCGTCAAGAATGGCCAAAACATTGGCCATTACAACAAGCCACTCAAACGCTTCGAGGCCTAGGAGTGGCGACTAATCCCCATAGAAGTGCAATGGTATTAGATTGGAAGGATCCTGAAGGATGTGAAGGAACTATACAGCCATATGTATTGGATCATCTTCCTATAAATTTATGGGGACGAGATGTCCTAGATCAATTAGGTTTGACATTAACAAATAACATCAACCAAAATGCACCCACTATTATGACTAGACAAGGTTTTAGGAAAGGAAAAATATTAGGAAAACAAGAACAAGGTATAGCAGCACCAATACAAATAGATCAAGGAACAGACAGACATGGGTTGGATTTTCAGAAAGGGCCACTGAGACAATAAAAATTACTTGGAAATCAGAAAGACCAGTATGGGTTCCTCAGTGGCCCCTGACTAAAGAAAAGATACAAGCAGCCCATGACCTGGTCAAACAACAATTAGTGGAAGGACATATACAACCTTCTGTATCTCACCATAATACTCCCATTTTTGTCATCAAAAAGAAATCTGGTAAATGGAGATTATTGCAAGATTTAAGAGCCATTAATAATGAGATGGTTATTATGGGACCTGCTCAATCAGGGATTCCTCAGTTGTCTGCTTTGCCAAAAACCTGGTATGTTTTAGTTATAGGTATTAAAGATTGTTTTTTTTTCAATTCCAATTCATCCTGAGGATAGTCCACGTTTTGCATTTACTATCCCTGCACTGAATCATGAAGGTCCTGATCAGAGATATGAATGGAAAGTACTCCCTCAAGGGATGGCTAACAGCCCAACTATGTGTCAAATTTATGTTAACAAAGTAATCCAGCCACTTAGAAATCAAAATCCTGAACTACAAATATTTCACTATATGGATGATGTATTATTAGCACACAAAGATAAAAACACATTGCTAGAATGTTATGCCACACTTACAAACTTATTAAAAAATTATAATCTAGAGATAGCAATAGATAAAGTACAATTAAATTTTCCAATTAATTATTTAGGAGTTCTATTATCCTCAACCATGGTCCGTCCACCAAAAATTCAAATATGAGTAGATCAACTCAAATCACTTAATGACTTTCAAAAGTTATTAGGAGACATAAATTGGATAAGGCCTTATTTAGGTATACCAACAGGAGAGTTGGGGCCTTTATTTGATATCCTAAAAGGTCCATCAGATCCAAATTCACCCCGAATGTTAACGCCTGAAGCAAGAAAGGCATTAAAAATCATTGAAACATATATGGAAAATATGCATTTGGATAGAATTGATATAAGTTTGCCTTTATTATTTATTGTACTACCAACAAAAAATATTCCTACAGGAGTATTTTGGCAAGAAGGTCCATTATTATGGATACATTTATCTTATTCTCCTAACACTATTCTTACTAGGTATCCTGAGGCTGTAGGACAATTAATACTCAAAGGAATAAAAGCAGCAAAGGGAGTGTTTGGAATTTCTCCCAATAAAATTATTACTCCATATACTATGAATCAAATTGATGAGTTAGCTAATGAGTTAAATACTTGGGCAATAATCATGTGCAAATCTAATGTTTCATTTGATAACCACTTACCATCTAATCCTTTATTGTCTTTTTGGTCATTGCATCCTGTAATTTTTCCAAAAATGACAAGAAAAACACCTATCATGAATGCTCCAAATATATTCACTGATGGGTCAAATAATGGTACAGCAGCAGTAGTTACCCCTGATCAAACTTTTACATTTTTAGTACCCAAACAATCAGATCAAAAGGTAGAGCTTAATGCAGTTTTACAAGCTTTTGTGATGTATAAAGATTCTGTATTTAATTTATTTTCTGATAGTCAGTATATAGTTAATGCTATAGTATCTCTTGAAGATGCTGGTAGGATTTCCCCTTCTTCTACTGTTTTCTCTTTGCTTTCCACTATACAAAGTCTAATCTGGGACAGAAAAGATCCATTCTTTATAGGACATATCAGGGCACATACAGGATTGCCTGGAGCCCTTAGTTTGGGCAATGATTTAGCAGATAAAACTACACATGACATACATATTTTCTCTACACTAGAAGAAGCTATAAATTTTCATAAAAAGTTCCATGTCAATGCTAATACTTTACAAAAGCATTTTAAAATAACTAAGGAACAAGCTAGACAAATAATAAAACAATGTCAAAATTGTGTGACCTTTTTACCACAAGTTAATCTTGGAGTCAATCCTAGAGGATTGATACCTAACCATATTTGGCAGATGGACGTCACACACTTGCCAGAATTTGGAAAATTAAAATATTTGCATGTTACAGTTGATACTTCTTCTGGATTTTTGATGGGCTCCCTTCATGCCGGAGAAAAAACTAAAGATGTTATAGCTCATTGCTTACAAAATTTTGCCACTGTGGGTGTTCCAAAACAGTTAAAAACAGATAATGCCCCTGGTTATACTTCTACCTCTTTTAAACAATTTTGCTCAACATTTGGCATTACTCATATAACAGGAATCCCATACAATCCACAGGGACAAGGCATAGTTGAAAGAGCTCATCAAACTATTAAAATGTACTTATTAAAGCAAAAAGAAGGAATTGGGAAGGGGTATATATTCCCCAAAGATAAACTTAAAATAACCCTTTTTACTCTAAACTTTTAAAATTTGGATTCATCATGACTTAGTGCTGCGGAAAGGCATATGTGTCCAAAAAATGTACATAAGCCCAAGGTACTTTGGAAGGATATTCTAACAGGACAATGGAAAGGTCCTGACCCAGTAATTGTCTGGAGTCGGGGGTCTGTTTGTGTGTTTCCACAGGGAGAACAGCAGCCAATTTGGATTCCAGAGAGATTAACCAAGGTCCTGACCCAGTGATTGTCTGGAGTCGGGGGTCTGTTTATGTGTTTCCACAGGGAGAACAGCAGCCGATTTGGATTCTAGAAAGATTAACTAAAGCGATTTCTACAGACCAAAAAGAAGATGATTTGGCTCAAATCCATAACAACTGATATCCAAAACTCCAGTTTGGCTATTCTTACATCTGCAACAGAACCAGGATGCTTTTTTCAATATCTATTTTATTATTGCCCTTTGCCATATCATGAAGTTCTATTTTGTTTTTTGAGCTCATACAGACCTAGGTTAATGTTTTGCTGATCAGTTCTATTTTTTGACTATAGAGTTTTTAAGCATTGCAATGGAGATTTCACCTGTAAAAAGTTATAAGGCCTTTACTATAATGTTATGTGTTGTATGTATTATATTATGTGTGCACACTTGTGTTTTGTGTTATATGTTTGAATGTACGTATGTCCATATATCATATATGATGAGCGCTCATGATAAAATGGATCCAAATATTTTTTTTTCACGTGATTTATATGGTTTAATTTAAATTGGGTAAACAACTGTTGAGGATTGTTTTAATATGTAAACAAAAAGGAAGGTTAACAGATCTGTTTGTTTACTTTCACCTTTCCTTTTCATTATATTTAATAATTCTCTTAAAGATAATGTAAATTGTTAAGAAAATTGTTTTCTTTTAGTGCCTTCTGTAATGTTACATAATTTTTTCTTTAGCCATTATTGCCAGAATTCCTATCTTCATCCCAGTGCCAGTGAAGACAATGTAAATTGTTAAGAAAATTGTTTTCTTTTAGTGCCTTCTGGAATGTTACATAATTTTTTCTTTAGCCATTATTGCCAGAATTCCTATCTTCATCCCAGTGCTGGTGAAGTCAAAGATAAAACCAATCTACAGCTTCTACAATAGCCATCACTGAACTGCTTGCAGAACTTGCCTGGACACATTGTGAGCTCACCTGTATGCATTGTGAACTATCTGTTGGTGCAGCGACTTATGGTAGTGTTGGGGTATTTTTGCTGATGATGTCACCGGTGGTACAATTTTTCAAAGGAGCCCTCAATTGGCTTAATGTCATGGCATTTTGCATCCTCCTCTACTAGTGATGGTCTAAAATTTGGGGGCCAACAGAGGTGAGGCAAAGAACCTCACCCCCCCACAGGTGCAAAGGCCTATCCACAAGTATGGCTGTATGCTGGACCGGTAGTCAGTGACGGGTATGATCCAATTGCAGTGGTAGCAACCTAAGACAGGAGGCTGACGCCTAGAGGTCAGTTCATCCGATGACGGGTAAGGAACATATGTTGAATTGGACTGCCTAACAGGCACGGTCCCTAAGCCACATGCTTGTTGTTTAAACAGATAGGGGGAGATGTTGAGAGCCACAGCCAAAGGGGCCCCAGCAAACTTCCAGCTGCCAGCAAACTTCCAGCTGCTGGCTGATGATTGGCTCACAGCGGCTCCAGCAACATCTAGCTGATTGGCTCCTCGGCCCCAGCAACATCTAGCTGATTGGCTCCTCTGCTGTGATGCTCATTGAGCTGTTTCCCTGCCCTTTCAGACCACGGAGCTGCTCATTGGGGGACTTTTTTGGCTCCGCCCACGTGACCCAGCCAATCGGCCTCAAGAGCAGGAGGATTGGGGGAGGTGGAGAGAAGCTTGGGTGGGGGAGAGAGGCTTGGGGAAAGCCGGTGGTGGCAGTTGAGGCTCTGAGGGTTTTTCCTGAGAGGCTATTTTGTTTGGCGTGTGTGGTTCTAAAAATAAAGTTAGTTTCTTTTGACAAGTGGCTCCTGATTGTGCCCAGCCAGACTGCAGCACTAAACCAAACCCTAACCCTACACCTATCCCTAACCCTAGCCCTAATTCAAGTCCTAATCCTAACCCTAGAACTAATACTGACCCTGACTCTATCCTTAACACTAATCCTAGCTCTACACATCACCGTATCCCTAAACCTTATCCTAACACTAGACCTCAACCTAAACCTAACCCTAAAATTAGCCCTAATCATAATGCTAGTTCTTAAATTAGCCATTGCCCTAAACCTAACACAAAACCTAGCCCTAATCCAAGGCCTAACCCTAGCTTTAACCCTAACCCTAACCTTGGCCCTAACCTTAACCCTATCCCTAGTCAGAATCCTAGCTCTAACCCTATTTCTTACACTTAGTCAAACCCTCACCCTATTGCTCCGCTAGTCCTAACCCTAATTATATACCTATCCCAAGCCCTAACTCTACTACTTGTCCTAAACCTAGCCCTTATTCCAGCTCTAAATTTAACCCAAACCCTAAACTTAACACTGACGCTTATTCTGACCCTAACACTAAACCTAGGATTAAACCTGAACCTAACCTTTATCCGAAACCTAACACTAACCCTAGCAGTAACCCTAACACAAAATCCAACACTAACATTAGCCCTAGACCTAAACCTAAGCCTAAATATAACCATAACCCTAGTCTTAGCCCTAACAATAACTTTTAACCTAAATCAAACACTAACTCTACCCCTAGACCTAATCCTAGTCATCATTCTGGACATAACCCTAAACCTAATCCTAACCTGAACCCTGACACTTACCCTAACAAAAATCCTTACTCTAAACCTTATCCTAACCCAAAAACTAACCCTAACACTAGATGAACTCTAAATCTAGCCATAACCATAACTTTCGTTCTTACATTACTGATATACCTAACAGGAGCCCTAAAGCTCACACAATTCCTAGCCCTAATTACATCCCTAAACCGAACCCTAAGCATAATCCTAACTCTAAACCTAGCCCTAACACTAACCCTAACCCTCGTTCTGGCCCTAACCCTAGCTCAAACCCTAAACCTTACATAAACATAACCCTAGCCCAAACCCTAAACCTCACCCTAACTCTAGCCCTAATCCTAACTGTAACCATAGCTTAAACCCTAGATCTAACCCTATCCATTACACTAAAAATAACCCTAAAACTAATTCTTATCCTAGCCCTAAATCTAACCCTAACCCAGACTGTAACCCTAACCCTCACCCTAAGCCGAAACCTAGCTCAATCCCTAACACTTAACCTAAATATAACAATAACCCAAGGCCTAACCCTAATCCTAAACCCAGCCCTAATCCTAGCCCTAACCCTAGCCCTAACCCTAGTCTGAACCCTATCCAATACACTAACCCTAAACTTAACCCTTATGATAACACTAGACCTAAAGCTAAACCTATCCTAACCCTAAACATAAACCTAACCCTAAAACTAACAGTGAACCTAACCTTAACCCTAAATCTAAGCTAGCTCAAACTCTAACCCTAATCCTAAACCTAAACCTAATGCTAACCTAAACCTAATCCTTTCTATAACCTGATAACTAAACCTATTACCCTAACCCTAATGATAACCCTAGCCCTAACTGTTACACTAACCATGACCATAACCCTAGACCAAACCCTAAATTAAACTTAGCCATAGCAAAAATCCTAGCTCAAACCATAAAAAGTACCCTAAACATAATCCTAAGTGTAACCCTCGTCCTAACCCTGACCCTAGCCCTAATAATAGCCTTAATCCTAACCATTATCCTAGTCTTAATCCTAGGTCTAACCCTATAAATTACCCCGAAAATATCCATAACCTTAATGCTAACCCTAGGCCTAACCCTAAACCTATCACAAACCCTAACCATATACATTACCTTAAACCTAAACTGAACCCTAAACCTAACACTATCCATTACCCTAACCCTAATTCTAAACTTAATGCTAATTTGAGCCTTAACCCGAAACCTTAACCTAACCCAAACCCTGACACTGACCCTAATAATACCCCAGCTCTTAATCTGACCCTTTCGCTAAACGTAACACTTTAATTTGACTTAGCCATAAACTTAACCCTAAAAATATCACTAACTATAAACCTAGACCTGACATTAGTATTAGCACTAATTCTTGCCCTAAACCTAACACAAAACCTATCCCTAATCCTAACCTTAAATCTAGCCTTAATCCTAAACCTAACCATAACCCCAGCCCTAATCCTGAAGCTAATCGTAAAACTAGTCCTAACCCTAATCATAGCACTAAAACAAAACCGAGAAACAGGCCTAACACTAACCTTAACTTAAACCAAACCCTAGTACTACAACTAGATCTAATTCTAGCCTTAATTGAAGTCCTAATTATAACCTTAAAATTATCCCTGAACCTGACTTATATCCTCTCATCCTAGCTCTAAACACCACCCTAAACTTAAACTGAACCCTAACAGTAAACCTAGCCTTAATCTGAGTCCTAACCTTACCCTAAAACTAACACTGACATGACTGATATCCTAACACTAACTCTAGCTATAAATATCACCCTAATCTTAAATCTAACCCTAACACTTGACCTACTCCTAAACCTAACCCTAATTGTACCCTAGCCTTAAACCTCACACAAAAAAATAGTCCTAACCTGAGCCCTAAACCTAGCTTTAACCCTAACCATAAACCTACCCTAGCCCTAACCCTATGCCTTACCCTGAGCAAAACCTTAAACCTAATGTAACACTTGACCTATCCCTAATCCATAGGGTAACCAAATCCTAACCCTATTAATAATCCTAACACTAGATCTCATTCTAGCTCTAACGTTATCCCAAACCCTAACCCTAACACTGACCCTTATTCTGACCATAAAAAAAAAAAAAAACAGGTCTAAACCTGAACCTAACCCTAAACCAAACCCTAACACTAGGCCTACTTGTAAACTTATACCTAAACCTAACCTTACAAATATCTCTAGACCTAAACCTAATCCTAAATCTAGCCTGAACTCTAGCTCGAGACCTAAACAAAATCCTAGCCCTAGCCCTAAAAAAAAAAAAAAAAAAAAAAAAAAAAAAACACCTTTACCTAACACAAACATTAACTCTACCCCAGACCTAAACCTAGTCCTAATTCTGGCTGTAACCCTAACTTTAACTCTAACTCAAACACTGACCCTGGCTTTAACACTAAACTTAACTCTAAACCTGAAACTAACCAAAACCTAAACCTAATTCTAGACCCAGCCATAAATATAGCCCTAATTATAACTCTAGATAATACATTACCCATAGCCCTAACCCTAGACTTAAACCTAACTCTAAACATAGAGCTAATTTTATGACTAAACCTAACCCTAAACATAATCCTAAACCTAACACTAACCCTATACCTAACAATAGCCCTCACCTTAGTCCTAAGATAGCTCAAAGCCTAACCCTTACCCTAAACATAAGCCTCGACCTATCCCTTACTCTCACCCTAAGCCTAGCCCAAATCCTAAACTTAACCTAGCCCTAAACCTAGCTCTAAACCTACCCATTACCCTAACCATAAACCTAAATTTATTGATAATCTTAGCCTGAACCCTAATGTTAACCCTAACCCTAACCGGAAAATTACCATAGATATAACCCTAAAATTAAACTCAGCATAGCCCTAACTTTAGATAAAATTACAAACCTAACCATAAACCTAAACATAACCATAGCTGTAATCCTAATCCTATCAATAATTCTAACTCTAAACCAAATCTAAACCTAACCTAACCCTATCTCTTCCCTTAACCCTAACTCTAATGTTAATGATAACCCTAGCCCTAACTATAACCCTAACCCTAAACCTACCATAATCCTATCCCTAGACCTAACCCTAACCCTAGGTCTAACCTAGCCGTAAACCTAGCTAAACCTAGCCATAACCATAACTCAAAAACCTAACCTTTATGCTAAACATAACCCTAAACCTAACCCTAACCCCAGTTCTAACAATAACTCTAACCCTAACTCAAAGCATATTCCTAACCATAACTCTAGTTCTAACCTAAGCTCTAAGCCTATAAATTACCCTAACCATAAACCTTACCCTAATGCTAACCCTAAACCTAACCATAGCCCTATTACTAACAGTAACTTTATCAATTACCCTAAACCAAATCTGAACCTTAAAACAAACCCTAACTATAATCTAACCTAACTCTAATGCTAATTTGAGCCTCAAACCTAAATCCTTACCTAAGTCAAATCCTAATTCTAATAATTCCCCGAGATCTAAACCTGACCCTTACCCTAAACCTAACCCTTACACTAGATGTAGCCATAAGCCTAATCCTAAAACTATCTTTAACAGTAACCCTAGACCTGATATTAGCCCTCACACTAATCCTCTCCCTTAATCTAATACAAACACTAGCCCTCATCCTAGCCCTAAACCTAGCCTTAATCATAACCCTAAACCCAACAGTACCCCTAACCCTAACTCTAAACCTCACCCTACATCTAAACTTAGCTACAATGCAATTCTTTATCCTAAACTTAAACCTAACCCTATCCCTATCGCTAGGTGTAAGCTGTACACTAAACCTAGTTCTAATCCTAGCCCTAATTTAACCCTATCCCCAACCCTAACTCTAATTTTAGCCCTATCACTAACTCTAACTCCCACACTAGCCCTATCCCTAGTTCTAAAAATATACTTTTCCATAACTCTAACCCTGGCCCTAACCCTTGCCCTATCCTTAATCCTAGCCTAATCCTAGATCTAACCTAACTTTAAATGAAAAAGTAACTCTAAGCCTAACACTAACACTAGCCCTAACCCTAATATTAATTGTAAAACTAGCCCTGACTGTAACCCTAGTACTAAAACAAAACCGAGCAATAGATGTAACACTAAACCTTAACTATAAACCAAAAACTAAAATACAACAAAAACTAATCCTAGCCATAATCAATTCCTAAACCTAACCTATAAACTAACTCTGACCCTGACTCATATCCTAACAGTCAACTAGCTCTTAACATGACATTAACCTTAAGCCGAAACCTAACAGTAACTCTAGCCTTAACCCTAACTGTAAACCTAACCCTAACCAGAAAACTAACAATAGTCCTAACCCTAAAACTAACACTCACCATAAACTTAACCCGAGCCCAAACCTAGCCCGTACCATAAACCTAAACATAACTGTAGCCTTAACATTAACCCTAAAACTAACTCTAACCCTAAACCTAAACCTAAACCTACATCTAACCATATCCATTACACTAACCCTTATCCTAACCTAATGATAACCCTAGCCCTAACCTTAACCCTAAACCTAAAGCTATCATAACCTTGTCCCTAGACCTAAGGCTGAACCTAATCCTAGACATAGGTCTAGCACTAACACTAGCTCAAACCCTAGCCCTTACCCTACACATAACCCTAGCCCAAAACCTAACCCTAATTCTAACCCTAGACCTAATCCTAAACCTAACCCTATCCACAGCACTAACCCTAACTCAAACCCTAACCCATACCCTAAACCTAACCCTAGTCATAACATTAATCCTAACCCTAACTCTATCCATAATCCTAAACATAACCCTTGCTCTAACTCTATCCATTACCCTCATGATAACCATAACCCGATCCATTACCCTAAATCTAACCTGAGCCCTAAAACTAACCTGAAGCCTAAACCTAACCTTATACATTATCCTAACCCTAACTCAAATCTAACGCTAATTTGAGACATAACCCTAAACCTCAACCTAACCAAAACAAAATGCCAGACTCTGAAGTATAATACCCCTAATCCTACAACTAGCCTTCAACATAACCCTAGCTCTTATATTACCCATAGCCCTAACCCTAGGCCTAAACCTAACACTAGAGCTAATCCTAGGCCAAAATCAAGCCTTAAGCATAACCTTAACCCTAAATCTAGCCCTAACCTTAACCTAACCCTCGCCTTAGTCCTAATCCTAGTTCAAAGGCTAAACATTACTCTAAACATAAACCACACCTATCCCTCAATCTAACCCTAACCTTAGCCCTAATCCTAACCTTAACCCTAGCCCTAAACCAAGCTCTAAACCTACCCCTTACTGTAAGCCTAAACCTAAGCTTATGGATAATCCTAGGCTTAATGCTAAACCTAAACCTAAATGGAGAACTAAACCTACACCTTACATTAAACCTCACACTTGCCATAGACCTAAACCTAGCTCAAACCCTAACCCTTACTATAAACCTAAACATAACCATAGCCCTAACTCTAAGCCTAAACCACAATCTAATGTTAAACATAGCCCTAAATCTATATCTAATTGTATACATTACCCTAACTCTAACCTTATAACTAATAATGTCCCTAGCCCTAATCCTAACCCTAACCTTATGAGTACTATAATCTTATCGTATAAATAACCCTAAACCTAACCCTCACCCTACCCTAATCCTAGCTGAAAACCTAACCCTTATGCTAAACATAAACCTAAGCCTAACCCTAGTTTTAACCCTAACCACAACCCTAATTCAAGACCTATTCCTACCATAAACCTATCCCTAAATTTAGCTCTAATCCTATCCATTATTCTAACCATAACCTTTACCCTAATGTGAACCTTAGGCCTAACATTAACCCTTTCGCTAACCCTAAACCTATCAATTACCCTAAACCTAATGTTAACTCTAAACAAAACACTATCATTACTCTAACCCACACCCTAGTGCTAATTAAAGCTAGCCCAAAAACCTATTCTCAAGCAATCTCTAACACTGACCCTGACCCTAACATATCTCCTAGCTCTAAAGGTGACTTTTACACTAAACCTAAGCCTTACACTAGACCTAGAAATAGCAATAATCCTAAAACTATCCATAACTGTAAGCTTAGACCTGATATTAGCCATAACACTAATTCTAGCCCTAAATCTAACACAAACCCCAGCCCTTATCCTAGCCCTAAACCTAGCCTTAATCCTAACTTTAAACCTAACTTTAGGCCTAACCCAAAAACTAACCCTAGCACTAATCTTAGCCCTAATTTATTCCTATTCCTAACCCTAGACCTAAGCCTAGCCCTAGGACTAACTCTAACTCTCACCCTAGCCTCATCCCTAGTTCTAACCCTATCCCTTACTGGAAGCCTAATCCTACCCTAAACCAAGCCCTAACCCTAGCCCTATCATTAGTTCTAGCCCTAACCTTGATCTAATTTTAACTCTAAATAAAACCCTAACCCTAACTCTAAATCTAACTTTAATCCTATCCCTAAAACAAAACCGAGCCATAACCCTAACCCTAACCCTTAACCTAAACCAACCCTTAACCCTAACCGTAACGTTAGCTCTAATTCTAGTTTTAAGATGAAAACTAGAATTAAAACTGACCCTGACTCTGATCATAATACTAACCCTAGTCTAAACATCACCCTAACCCTAACCCTAAACCTAACACTAGACCTACCACTAATCCTAACCCTAAATTTAACCATAATTGTAACCCTGGTACTTACATTAGACTTACCCCTAACCCTAGCGCTACCTTACACCAAAACTTAGCCCTAATCAAAGCCCTAACCCGAGCTTTAACCCTAACCTTAATGCTAAACTTAGCCTTAATCAAAACCATAACCCTATCCCTAACCCTATCTCTAACTCTGTCCATTGCCATAACCATAACTCTAGGCATAAAGCTAACCCTGTCCCTAATCCTAAATTTATGCATTATTCTAAACCAAACCTAAACCATAAACCTCATCCTATAATTTCACTAACACTAACTATAACACTAACTCGAGCACTAACTTTAAACCTTAACCTATCACAAACTTCTAACCCAGACCTTGACCCTAATAATACACCTATCTCTAAATCTCACCCTAATCCTAAACCTAACCCTTACATTACATGTAGCCATAAACCTAACCCTAAAAATATCTTTAACTATAACCCTATATTTGATATTACCCCTAGCCCTAATCCTAGCCCTAACACTAAAATAAACCATAGCCCCCATCGTATCCCCAAACCTAGCCTTAATCATTACCCTAATCCTCACCATAGCCATAACCCTAATTCCAACATTCACCTTATCTCTAAAACTAGCTATAATGCCATTTCTTACCCTAAACTTAACCTTAACCCTAACTCTGGGCCGAAGGTGAACACTAACCCTAGCCATAATCCTAGCCCTAATTTAACCCTATCCCTAACCCTAACCCTAACCCAAGCCCTAAGACTAACTCTAACTCTCCCACTAGCCCTATACCTACTTCTAACCCTATCCATTACTGTAATCCTAAACCTAGTCCTAAACCTAGCCATAACCATTGCCAAATCCTTATTCCTTGTCCTAACCCTAGATCTAAACCTAACTCTAAATCTAACCCTAGCCCTAAGCTTAAGCCTAACATTTACACTAGCCCTAGCCCTAACACTAATCATAAAACTAGCCCTAACACTAATCATAAAACTAGCCCTAACACTAACCCTTGCAGTCAAACAAAACTGAGCAATAGCCCTAACCCTAAACCTTAACTTAAACCAATCCTTAATGCTACATGTAGACCTAACCCTAGCCCTAATTTGAGTTCTAATCTTAACCTTAATACTTACCCTAACTCTGACTCATATCCTAACACTCACCCTAGCTCTAAACACCACCCTAAATTTAAGCCAAACCTTTATAGTAACCCTAGCCTTAATTTGAGTCCTAACCCTAACTCTAAAATAAATCTTTCCCTGATCTTAACAGTAACACTAGCTCTAAATTTCACCATAACTTTAAACCTAATCCTAACAATAGAGGTTTATCCCCTAACCATAACCCTAAAATTAACCCTAAAAACCATAGCTCTTACATTAGCCATTGTTCTAACCATTGTCATAACCCTAACACAAAAACTATCCCTAATCTGAGCCCTAAACCTAGCATTAATGCTAACCCTATCCCTAACCCTAGCTCTAATCCTATCCCTTACCCTATACTAAACCCTAAACTAATGCTAATCCTAATCCTAATTATATTCCTTAACCTAAACCACACCCTAAACCTATAAGTAAGCCTAACCCTAGTCCTCATTCTAGCTCTAACTATAAACCAAACCCTAACCCTAACCCTGACCTTATTCTGACCCGAACAATAATCATAGGTCAAAACCTGATCCGAACCCTTAACCGAACCCTAACACTGGCCCTACTTGTAATCTTATACCTACACCTAACCCTAACACAAGCCCTATACCTAAAACTAATCCTTATCTATCCATAACTCTAGTCCTAGACCTAAAGAAAAACCTAGCACTAGCGCTAATAATAACACTTAACCTAAAGCCAAAAACTAACCCTTCCCCTAGTCTTAACCCTAGTCCTAACTCTGGCTTTCACATTAACCATAACCCTAAACTGAACACTGACCCTGACACTAAACCTAACCCTAGATCTAAACATCACCCTAACCCTAAACCTAACCAGAAACTATACTTAGCTCTAACATTAACCCTAAAACCAGCCCTAATCATGACAAGGTTTTTACATTTGCCATAGCCCTAACCTATTGCAAAACCTATCCCTAATCCAAGCACTAACCTAGCTTTAACTCTAAAGCTAAACTTAGCCCTAACCTTAGCACTAACCTTAAACCTAGGCCTAACACTAGACCTAATCCTAAGCATAACATTCGCCCTATCACTAGCTCTAACCCTATTCATTACCCTAATGATAACCCTGACACTTCTGCTAACCCTAGGCCGAACCCTAATCCTATCCTTAACCCTAACACTATCCATTACCCTACACCTAACCTGAACTCTAAACCTAAAACTATCATTAACCTATCCCTAACTCTAATGATAACTAGAGCCTTAGCCCTAAACCTTAATCTAATACAAACCCTAACCTTGACCCTGACCCTAATAATACCCATAGCTCTAAACCTGACCCTAACAAGAGACCTGACCCTTTCAATAGACCTAGCTATAAACCTAACCCTAAAACTCTCCCTAATGGTAACCCTAGACCTGACATTAGCCCTTGCTCTAATCCTAGTCCTAATTCTAACGCAAACCTTAGCTCACATTTTATCCATAAATGTGACCTTAATCATAAACCTATCCCTAACCATAACCCTAAATCTAATCCTCACCCTAGTCATAAAAGTAGCTATAATCCCATCCCTTACCCTAAACTTAACCCTAATCCTAACACCAACCCTAGCCTTAAAACTAGGCCTAACCCTAACACTAACCCTAGTCCTAATTCCAGCCCTAATTTATCCCTATCCCTAACCCAACCCTAACCCTAGCACTAAGAGTAACTCTAATTCTCACCCTAGCCTTATACCTAGTTCTAACCCGATCCCTTACCATCACCCTATACCTAGTCCTAAATTTAGGCCTAATACTAGCACTATCCTTACCCCTAGCTCAAAACCTAGATCTAATCCTATCTCTAAATCTAACCCTAATCCTAAGACTAAACCTCACACTAACACTAGCCCTAATCCTAAATCTAGCCCTAAAATAAAACAAAATCATAACCCTAACCCTACACCAAGCAATAATCCTATCTCTAATTCTAGTCCTAACCCTAACCTGAAAACTAATCAGGACTCTGATTCTGACCCTAACGTTAAACCTAGCTCTAAACTTCATCATAACTGTAAATTTGAACTTAACACCAGCCATAGCCCTATGCTTGACCCTATCAATAGCTCTAATCATAACACTACTTTGTACATTAGCTGTAGCCGTAACCCTAGCCCTAACCTAAGCCCAAACCTAGCCTTAATCCGAGTCCTAAACCTAGTTTTTTTTAATATTTATTTTTTTAGTTTTTGGTGGACACAATATCTTTATTTTATTGGTATGTGGTGCTGAGGTTCAAACCCAGTGCCCTGTGCATGCCAGGCGAACATGCTACTTCTTGAGCCACATCCCCAGGCACTAAACCTAGCTTAACCCTAAAGGTAAATCTAATGTAACCCCCCCAAAAGCCCTAATCCTATACATAAACCTACCCCTAATCTTAGGTCTAACCCTATCCATTACCCTAATGATAACTCATTATGCTAAACTTAGGCCTAACCCTAACCTTATCCATTAAACTAAACCACACCTAAACACTAACCCTAACATAAACAAAAGCCCTAATCTTATACATAACCCTACCCCTAATCTTAGGTCTAACCCTATCCATTACCCTAATGATCACACTTATGCTAAACCTAGGCCAAACCATACCCCTATCCATTACACTAAACCACACCTAAACCCAAAACCTAACACTTTCATTACCTTAACCTGAATCCCTAATGATAATCCAAGCCCTAAAACTAAACCCTAACCTAACCTAAAACCTCAACTTGATCCTGACCCTAATAATAACACTAGTTTTAAAACTGACCTTTAGTATACACCTAACCCCTACACTGGACCAAGCCATAAACCTAACACTATATCTATCCCTAATTGTAACCCTAGACCTGACATTAGCCCTAGCCCTAATACTAGCCCTAAACCTAACACAAACATTAGCCCTCATCCTAGCCCAAAACCTTGCTTTAATCAGAACCCTAAACCTAACCCCAGCCCTAACCCTAATGACAACACTTGCCCTAGCCCTCAAACTAGATATAAATTAACGCTTTACCATAAATATAATCCTAACTCCAACCCTAACCCAAGGCCTAAACCTAACACTAACACTAGCCCTAATTTATTCCTATCCCTTACCCTAACCCTAACCCTAACCCTAATACTAGCCCTAAGACTAACTCTAACTCTCATATTAGCCATATCACTACTTCTAACTCTATCGCTTACCATAATCCTAAACCTAACCCAAATGTTAGTCCTAACCATTGTCCTATCCTTAGCACTAGCCCTAAACATAGAACAAAACCTAACTCTAAATCTAACCCTAACCTGAAGCCTAACCCTAACCATTATAAATACATTTATATTTAGACTATGTGTCTATAGATGTTGGCTTGAATTATTATTTAGAATATACTCATTAGTTTCATAAAAGGCATACCATTTCAGATGGTGTATAGACAACTGAGGGTCAGTGGTAGGATGCTATGTTAAGGAGGAAAGGAATAAGTGTATGTGATTAATCTAAATTAGCAACTTTGGAGGAGAACACTAAAGAATAGACAGGGGGAATTTATGGAAGAATGTATAAATTAAAACTCCTTATCTGTATTCACAAAATTATCCTATGTAAAAATAGTAAAAGTTAGGAGGCTGAAAGTGGGATAGAAGGAGAAAGAAAAAAGAAGAAAAAAATACAGGGAAAGAAAGAGAGAGAGAGAAAGAAAATAAGAGCAAATAAAGAGGTGGTGAGGCGGGGCCTATGCAATTCCTCTGTATTATATAATTCTAGTGATTCAGTGCTTAAAGTCCAATTTCATGAAAAGTACTTGGTTTCACATATGTTGAGGTTGTGAGGAAAAAAAGGGGAAGTGTAGAGGAGAATGGATGAGAAGAGCAAGAAAAGAAAAGTAAGAAAGAAAAAAATAATCTCTCACATTTCTGTTTTCTTTTCTTGCAATAGGTGGAGTAGTGTATTCCTAGCTTGAGTCTCTGTGCTCAGGATGGTGGAAGTCTCCAGGGTGAAAGGCTTGAGCTTCTACCTGGAGCCTCCCTACTCTTAGTCTCTGAATTGGAAACAAGGTGCCTGTACAGTTGCTGTTTCTCATTGATAGCTACATCCCCCAAAAGCTTGTGAGAAAAATCTTGAGATATCACAGCTGGAGGTAGGGGAGTTGGAAACCTGGTACCTGAGTAAGCTGCAGAACCAAGCTGGTAGCCACGCCCAGTGATAGATGGTGATTAAGTTTTTGCAAGATGGATTCCTTCTATTACCCATGTAAGGTGCTTGTTGAAGAGAGTGGTTCTGAAGTGACCTTGTGCTGTGTCCAGAGCTCAGTCTTGTGACCTGCAAGCAAAGCCTCTGTGTTCTGTGCTGCCTTCTGTGTGTGCAGAGAGCACCTGTATGGCTGAGACTGCTGTCTGTGCTCAGAGAAACTGCACAGCCCAGCCTTCCATCTGCACAATGAGCACCCATGCGGCCCTAGATTTCTTCAAATTTCCTTGATGCTGGCCAGGATTCATCTTTTACTTAGCCTTACATGCTCCACAAGTTTGGGCCTTGTCATTTCAATGGTTCACTGTCAGGAACAGTTTGTATGTTAAGGTTTCCCTTCATTATGGCTTATTGACGTGAATGAAAATTGAGCTGGAAATCCAACAGGCTTGGCAGGAGGTGCTTGAGACTTCACACAATGAGTTCTCCGTGGTCACTCTCTGGTTTCTTTCTTTTGAAGGTAGGCCAAAGATGAATCATGCAAAAGAAACTCTATCCGAGAGCCCCTAAGGAGAAAACAGAGAAACATGTATGTACTGAAATAAGTCTCCCAACAATTTGATCAGATGTCATCTTATAGCTTGCTTCACTAGGCTCCCCAAGTTTGGCACTTCTAGGATCAATGGTTCTCTAAACAGGTAAGCATTAGTGTTATGATTAGGGTAAGGGCTAGCTTTAGAGCTAGTGTTAGTTAGGGTTAGAGTTTTTTGGTCAAATTCTGTTGATACTGGGAAGATTTATCTTTTACCTAGCCTTACTATGTGCCCCAGTTTGGGGCCTTCTCGGTTCAATGGTTTGCTGTTGGGAATAGTTTGTTTTTAATGTCTCACTTCATGTTGACCTATATGGGTAAATAAGAATGGAGCTGGAAATCAGAGTGTTGGTGCTAGCTGGTTAAAACATCACATACTCAATCAGTTGTCTGTGGGCACTTTCTGGTTTCTTCCTTGTAAAAGTAGCGATAAGCTGAAGAATGCAAAGCAAGTATATCCAACAGCATTTTAGGAGAAAACGGGGCAATATGCATGTACTGAAATACCTCCCCCAATTATTTGGTCATATTTCTTTGATACTGTGCAGGATTCATATGTAAGCTTGCCCCACTAGTCTCTCCAAGTTTAATACTTTTATGATCAAAGGTTCTCTAAACAGGTTACGCTTAGGGTTATGGTTAGAGTTTGGTTTAGAATTATTGTTATGGTTAGAGTTAGTTTTTTTCAGCCTTTTGGATACTGGGCAGGATATATCTTTTTTCTTATTCTTATTATGCTCCCCACGTTTGGGTCTCCTAGTAAAAGGGTTTGCTATTGGGAGTAGTTTAATTTTCATCTTTCACCTCATTTTGCCCTACAGGGGTGAATGGAAATGGAGCTGGACTGAAACAGGGTTTGTGCTAGCTTCTTGAAACTTCACACACTCAGTCAGTTCTCAGTGCACATTCTCTCATTTGTTTCCTGTGGTAGTAGCCCAAAGCTGAATTAGAAAAAAAAAAGCCTCATCTGTGAGCACTTTATGAGCAAGATTCAATTTTTTTTTGCATGGATTTTTTTGATATTGTACAGGATTCATTCATTTCCTAGTCTTAGTAGGATCCCCAAGTTAGCGTTTTCAAGGTTTGCCAGTTCACTTTCTGGAACAGTTTGAATTTTTAGGATTCACTTTATTATGGCCTATAGACATGAATGAAATGTAGCTGGAAATCAAACAGAGTTAGTACTATTTGCTTGAAACTTCACACACTCAATCAGCTCTCTGTGGGCACTCTCTGGTTGTTCCTTGTTAATGTACATTAAGCTGAAACATGAAAAACAATTTGTCCATGAGCACTCCAAGAAAAAAATAGGGAAATATGAATGTACTGAAATACCTCCCTCGATTTTTCATCAAATTTCTTTGATACTGCACAAGATTCATCTGTTAAGTTGTGCCACTAGGCTCCCCAAGTTTGAGACTTCTATGATCATAGGTACTCTAAACAGTTTAGAAGTAGGTTAGGGTTGGGTTAGATTTAGTGTTAGAGTTAGAGAGAGTTTTGTTCAAATTCATTTGATACTTGGCATAATACATGTTTTATCTAGCCTTACTATTTTCCCCAGTTTTCGGCTTTATCCCTTCAATGGTTTGCTGTCAGGAACAGATTGTACTTTAAGGTTTCCTTCATTTTGACCTATATGGGGAAATGGAAATGGAACTTGAAATCAAACAGGTTTGGTGCTCACTGCTTAAAACTGCACACACTCAATCTGTTCTATGTGGGCACTCTGGTTTCTTCCGTGTGAAAGTTCCCCAAAGATGATGCATGAAAAAACATATTTATACGAAAGTACTGTTGGAGAAAACAGGGAAATATGCATGTACTTAACTACCTCCCCAAATTATTTGGTCAGATTTCTTTGATACTGCACAAGATTCATCTGTTAGCTTGCCCCACTAGGCTCCCTTAATTTGGGACTTGTATGATAAAAGGTTCTCTAAACAGATTAGGGTTAGATTTATAGTTAGGGTAAGGGCTAGGTTTAAACCTAGTGTTAGGGTTAGAGTCAGTTTTGTTCATGTATCTTTGATACTGGGCAGGATTCATCTTTTACCTAGTCTCACAATGTTCCCTGGTTTGGGCATTCTCGGTTCAATAGTTTGCGGTCAGGAACAGTTTGTATTTTAAGGTTTCACTTTATTTTGAATTATATTGTTGAAAAGAAATAGAGCACAAAATCAAACAGGGTTGGTGATAGCTGCTTTAAACTGCACACCCTCAATCAGTTCTCTGTGGGCACTCTCTGGTTTGTTCCTTTTGAATGTTGCCCTCAGCTGAAACATGCAAAGCAACTTTATCCCAGAGCACTTTTGGAGAAAGCAAGGAAATATGTACTGAAACAAACACTTCCCCCAATTATTTGCTCAGAATTATTTGATACTGTGCAGGTTTTATCTGTTAGCCCCCCCCACACACACACACTAGGCTCCCTTAGTTTGAGATTTCTATGATCAAAGGTTCTCTAAAGAGGCTAGGCTGAGCTGTAGGGTTAGGATTCAGGATAGATCTAGTGTTAGGTTTACAGTAGTTCTGTTCAAATTTCTTTGATACTAGGCAGGATTTATCTTTTACCTAGCCTTACTATGTTCACCAGGTTCGGGCCTTTGTGATTTGCTGTCAGTATTTCAGTTTTTATTTTGAGGTTTCACTTCATTTTAAGCTATATGGGTAAATGGAAATGGAGCTGGAAATCAAACAGGGTTTTTTATAGCTGCTTGAAACTTCACACTCTCAGTCAGTTCTCTGTGAGGACACTCTGGCTTTATCCTGGTGAATGTATCCTAAAGATGAAGCATGCAAAAACAACACTATGCGAGAACATTTTAGGAGACAAAAGGAAAATATGCATATACTCAACGACCTCCTCCAATTATTTGGTTAGATTTTTTGATACTATGCAGGATTCATTTGTTAGCTTTCCCCACTAGGCTCCTCAACATTGAAACTTCTATGATCAAAGGTTCTCTAAACAGGTTATGTTACAGTTAGGTCTAGTGTTAGGGTTAGAGTTTTTCTTGTTCAAATTACTCTGATACTGGGCAGGATACATTTTTACCTAGCCTTACTATGTTCCCCAGGTTTCAGCCTTCTCAGTTCAATTCTTTGCCTACAGGAACAATTTGTATTTTATGGATTCACTTCATTCTGACCTACATGGGTAAATGGACATGGAGCTGGAAATCAAACAAGGTTGGTACTAACTGCTTGAAATTTCACACACTCAATCAGTTCTTTGTGGGCACTCTCTGGTTTGTTCCTTGTGAAATTATTAATAAGCAGAAGCATGCAATACAAATATATCTGAGAACACTTTAGGATCAAACAGGAAAATATGCATGCACTTAAATAGCTTCCCAATTATTTTGTCAGATTTCTTTGAAACTGCCCATGATTCATCTGTAAGCTTGCCTCACTAGACTTCCCAATTTCAAAACTTCTATGATCAAAGGTTCTCTAAACAGATTAGGTTTAGTGTTAGACTTAGAGTTAGGACTAGGTTTAGACCTGGTTTTAGGGTTAGAGTTAGTGTTTTTAAAATTTCTATGATGCTGGGCAGGATTCACCTTTTCCTTACTTTTACTATACCCCGAATGTTTGGGCCTCCTATGTAAAAGGGTTTTCTCTCAGGAACAGTTTCAATTTTCATGTTTCTCTTCTTTTTGCCCTATAGGGGTTAATGGAAATGAAGCTGGAAATCAAAGAGGGTTTGTGCTACCTGCTTGAAACTTCACACAATCAATCAGTTCTCTGTGAGTATTCTCTGGTTTGTTTCCTGTGAAGTATCTCTAAGCTGAAGTAGAAATTTCACACACTCAATCAGTTCTTTGTGGGCACTCTCTGAGTGCTTTAGGAGCAAACAAAATACACATGTACTGAAAGAGCTTCAATTTTTTTAGGTCAGATTACTTTGATACTGTACAGGATTCATCTTTGACCAACCTTAATAGGCTTCCCAAATTTGGGCCTTCAAGGTTCTCTGGTTCAGTGTCAGGAACAGTTTGAATTTTCATGTTTCTCTTCTTTTTTGCCCTATAGGTGTGAACGGAAATGGAGCTGGAAATCAACAGGGTTGATGCTAGCTGTATGAAACTTCACACACTCAATCACTTCGCTGTGGGCATGTTCTGGTTTGTTTTTTTGTGAAAGTACCTTAAGCCAAAGCATTAAAAAACAATTTATCTAAGAGCTCTTTGGGAGAAAACAGGGGAAAGAAGCATCTACTGAAACACCTTCCCCATTATTGCTCAGAATTTTTGATACTAGGCAGGATTCATCTGTTACTTGCCCTAGTAGGCACCCCAAGTGTTTGAATTTTATGATCAAGCTCTATAAATAGGAAAGGTTTAGTTTTAGGATTAGGGTTAGGGCTAGGGTTAGAATTAATGTTTGGGTTAGAGTTAGTTTTGTTCAAATTTCTTTGATACTCTTCAGAATTTATCTTTTACCTAGCATTACCATGTTTCCCAGGTTGGGTCTTCTCAGTTGAAGGTTTACTGTCAGGAACAGTTTGTATTTTAAGAATTCACTTCATCTTGACCTCTATGGGTTAGCGTTAGTGTTAGAACTATTGCTCGTTTTTTTTTTTTTTTTTTTTTTTTTTTTTTTTTTTTTTTCCGTTGGGGGGGCTAGGGCCAGGGTTAGGGCTAGATTTTGAATTAGTGTATTGTGTTAGGGTTAGGGCTAGTGTTATGGTGAGGTTTAGGCTTAGGGTTAGGGTTAGATTTAGAGTTAGGATTAGATCCAGGGTTAGGATTAGGGCTAGGGTTAGTGTTACAGTAAGGGATAATGTTAGAACTAGGGAAACAGCTAGGACGAGTGTTTGATTTTGATTTAGGATTAGGCTTAGCATTAAAGTTAGGGTTAAAGCTAAATTATGGCTAGGATTAGGGCTAGGGTTAGTGCTAGGATTAGGTCTAGGGGTAGGGCTAGGTTAAGGATTAGCATTGGGGTTAAGGTTAAGTTTAGGGGAATGGGTGGGATTATAGCCAGCTCTAGGGATAGGGTGAGCATTAGAATTAGGATTAAGGCTAAGGTTAGTGTTTAGGTTAGGATTAAGGCTAGGTTTAGGTCTAGGGTTTCTGTTAGTTTCAGGGATAGAACTAGACCTAGAGCTAATGTCAAGTCTAGGCTTATGATTAAGCATAGTTTTAGGATTAGGTTATGGCTAGGTCTAGTGTCAGAGCTATGTTTAGGGTAATTTCAGGTTTAGAGTCAGGGGTATTATTAGGACCCTGGAAAGGGTTAGCATTTGGTTTAGGTTAATGTTTAGTGTTAGGGCTTGCATTTTTGTTAGGTTTAGGCTTAGGCTTAGGGTAATGGATAGGGTTAGGTTTAGGTTTCAGTTAAGGTTTAGGGTAATGGATGGGTTAGATTTAGCAATAGGATTAAGGTTAGCATTAGGATAGGATTATGTTTAATATAATTTATAGATTTAGAACTAGGGTTAGGGATAGGTTATGGTTTGGATTAAGTCTAAAATTAGAGTTAGGTTTAGGGATAGGACTAGGTTTGGTTTACAGTAAGTGTTAGGTTTAGGGCTAGTGTTATGGTTAGGTTAGGGTAAGGGTTAGTGTTTGATATAGGATAATGGCTAGGGCGATGTTTAGGTTTATGTTTAGGTCTAGGGATATGTTTATGTTTAGGGTTTTGTTTAGGGTTTGCGTTATGGCTAGAAATTTTATTACATTTAGGGTTAGATTTAGTGTAATGTATAATGTTAGATTTAGTGTTAGAATTAGGGTTAGAGTATGGATTAGGGCTAGATTTAGGATTAGGTTTAGTGTAAGGCTTAATGTTTCAGCTAGGGTTAGTGCTATGGTGAGTTTTAGGTTTATGGTTAGGTCTTGGGATACATTTATGGTTAGGGGTAAGTTTAGTGTAAGGTATAGTGTTACAATTAGGGTTAGGGTTAGGGTAATTGACAGAGTTAAAACTATAGTTTGAGCTAGGATTAAGGTTAGGATAAGAGCTAGGTTTAGGATTATGGTTTAGGACAGGGCTTGGGTAATGTTTAGGGTAAGTGTTTGGCTTTATGCTAGGGTTAGTTCTAAGGCAAGGGTTAGTGTTAGGGTTAGTGTTAGGTCTAGGGTTAGGGTTAGGGTTATACTTAGGTCTAAGTTTATGCCTAGTATTATAGCTAGGTTTTGGGTTAGGTTTAGGGCTAGGGTTAGGACTATGGTTAGGGTTAGGGCTACTGTTAGGGTGAAGATTAGGTTTAAAATAGGTGTAGGGCTAGGCCTATGTTTAAGGCTAGTATTAGGATTAGGGTTATGGCTAAGTCTAATGTTAGGACTAGGTTTTGGGTTAGGATCATGTTTAGAGATAGGTTAATGTTAGGGTTAGTGTCAGTGTTCCTTGATAGGATTAGAGTTAGGGTTAGAACCAGAATTAGGACTCATGTTAGGTCTTGGGGTAGGATAAATATTTAGTTTAGGTTAAGGATTATTGCTAGGGCTAGAGCTAGGATTTTGTTTAGGTCTAGGGCTAGAATTATAGCTATATTTGGGATTAGTTTTGGGTGTAGATCTAGTGTTAGGGTTAGGTATATGCATAGGCTTACCTGTAGGGCTAGTGTTAGTGTTTGGTTTAGGGTTACAGTCAGGTTTAGACCTAGAGTTACAGAGTAAGGGTCAGGATTAGGATTAGAACTAGAATGAGGGCTAGGGTTAGGACTAGTTATACTGTAAGTGTTTAAGTTAGGCTAAGGATTAGAGTTAAGACTATGGTTAGCATTTGGTTTAGGGTTTGGCTTAGGGTGAGGGATAGGGTTAGGGCTCAGGTTACGGTTAGGTTTAGGGCTAGTGTTAGGGTTAAGATTAGTGTTTAAACTAGGGTTAGGACTAGAATTAGGGTTAAGATTTGTGTTAGGGTTAGGTCTAGGGTTATGACAACGATGAATGTATGAACTAGGGTTAATATGAGGGCTAGTTTTAGGGCTAGGGTTAAGGCTTGGTCTGGTGTTGGGGTTAATTTAAGGTTAGGGTGATGTTTAGAGCTAGGATTAGTGTTAGGATCAGTGTCATGTTCAGGGTTATTTTTAGAGTTAGGGTTAGGGCTAGGTGTAGGTTTATGGGTTTTTTTTTAGGTTAAGGGTTACTCTAAGGGATATGGCTTGGTTTTGTTTTAAGACTAGGGCTAGGGTTAAGGCAAGTTTTAGGATTAGCATTATTGTTATGGCTAGTGTTAGGTTTTGGTTTAGGATTGTCATTATGGTTAAATTTAGATTTGGGTTTAGATCCAGGGTTCGGCTAAGGATAAGGATAGAACTAGGGATAGGGCTAGGGCAGGAGTTAGAGTTAGTCTTAAGGCTAGGTTTAGGGTTAGGATGGAACTAAATTAGGGTTAGTGCTAGGCTTCTTTTTAGGGTTAGGCCTAAGGTTAGGGCAAGGGTTATGGTTATGTTTAAGATTATGGTTAGGTTCAGGGTTATGGTTAGGTTTATGGTAAGGGATTGGGGTTATAGCAAGGTTTAGGGCTAGGGCGAGTGTTAGAATTAGGGTTAAACCTCAGGTTATGGTTCAGGTTATGATTAAGGCTAGGTTTAGGACTAAGATTAGGGCTAGGGCTAATTTCAGGTCCAGCTTTACTGTTAAAGAGAGTTTATGGTTAAGTTAGATGTAGTGTAAGTGTTAGGTTTAGCATTAGGGTCGGGTTTAGAGCTAAGGGTACTGTTTGGGTCAGTGTCTTGATTAGATTTGGGGATAGGTTAAGGTTTAAATTTAGGGCTCAAATTAGAATAGGGTTAGGAATAGGGTAATGATATAGTTAGGTTTAGGTTTCAAGTTAGGTTCAGGGTAATGGATAGGGTTAGGATTAGGGATATGGTAAGTTTTAGGCCTAAAGTTAGCATTAGGGTTATGATTATGGTTAGGGTAATGGATAGGGTTAGAGCTACGGTTAGAGCTAAGTTTATGGTTATTATTAGTGCTAGGTTTAGGGTTATGGTTATGGTTAAGTTTAAAGCTCAGTTTATGTTTCATATTAGGCTAGGTTTTGGGTTAAGTTAGAGCTAGTATTAGGCTTATGGCTAATGTAAGTACTAGGGTTACAATTTTGGCTAGTTTTAGGGTTAGGTCTAGGGTTAGGGCTAGGTCTAATGTTACATTTAGTGTTATGTTTAGGGTGATGTTTAAAGCTAGGGTTAATGTTAGCATCAGAATCATGGTTAGGGTTATTTTTAGGTTCTGCTTAAAACTTGAATTAGGGCTAGGGTTAGGGCTAAGTGTAGGGTTAGGGTTTGGTTTAGGTTAAGGGTTAGAGTTAGGGCTATGGCTCGGTTTTGTATTAGGGCTAGGGCTAGAGTTAGGGCTAGATTTAGGAGTAGTGTTAGGGTTAGTGTTAGGTTTAGGCTTGGGATTTGCATTAAGGTTAGATTTAGAGTTAAGTTTAGATCTAGGGTTAGGGATAGGGCTAAGGAAATGGCTAAAGTTAGGCCTAGGTTTAGGGCTAGGTTTAGAGTTCCAGTAAAAAATAGTGTTAGAACTATTTTTAGGGCTAAGGTTTGGATTAGGGTTAGGGTTAGGTATAGGGCTAAGGTAGGTCTAAGATTAAGGATAGGATTGGTTTTAAGTTAGGCCTAGGTTTAAGGTTAGGGTTATGATTAAGGCTATGTTTAGTGCTAATATGGACTAGGGTTTGTGTTCAGGTTAGGGCTTCGATTATATCTAGGGCTAATGTCATTTCTAGGGTTATGGTTATGGATAGAGTTAGGGTTAGGTTTTGGCTAATTCTAATGTAAGAATTAGTTTTAGGGTAAGGGTCCCGTTTAGAGCTAGGGGAATTATTACGGTCAGGGTCATAGTTAGGGTTTCTTTTAGGTTTCAGTTTAGGGTTAGGGCTCAAATTAGCATTAGGGTTATGGTTAGGGTAATTATAGGGTTAGATTTAGGGTACAGATTAAGATTAGGGTAATTGATAGGGTTGGGTTTAGTGATAGTTTTAGGGTTAGGTCTAGGGTTAGCATTAGGGAAAGGGTTATGTTTAGGGTTAGAGTTAAGGTTCGGGCTAGGTTTATGGTTAGGATTAGGTCTTGAGATAGAGTTACGCCTAGCATTAGTATTAGGATATGGGCTATTATTAGGGTAATGGATACAGTTAGAGCTAATATTATAGCTAGACTTATGGTTAGGATTAGGTCTTGAGGTAGTGTTAAGGTATCAGTTAGAACTAGGGTTACTGTTAGTGTTAGGTTTAGTGTAAGAGTTCGGTTCTGAGCTCTGATTAAGTTTAGAGCAAGGGTTAGGTTCAGGATTATGTTTAAGGATAGGATTACAATAGATGTAAGGTTAAGGTTTGGGTTAGGGGAATGGTTATAATTAAGTTTAGGTTTAGGATTGGGGTAAAAATACAGTTAGATGTAGGGTTAGGGTTAGGGACAGGGCTAGATTTAAGTTTACGGTTAGGTTTCAGTCTATGCTGATGTTTAAGTTTAGGTTTAGGGTTTGATTTATGGTTAGGGCTAGAGTCAGTATTAGTTTAGGTTTAGATCTAGGGTTAGTTTTCTGTTTGGGGTTAGGATTATGGTTAGGTTAAGGCTAGGGTTACAATTAGGGTTAGGATTAGGGTAATGGGTAAGTTTACAGCTAGGGTTAGGGCTTGTGTTAAGGTTAGGATTAGGACTAGGTTTAGGGTTAGATTCAGTGATAGTTCTAGATTTATATTTATAGTAAGTGTTAGGTTTTGAGCTAGGGTTAGGACTAAGGTGACGTTTAGGTTTTAGTTAGGGCTAGGGTTAGGGTTAGGGTTATGCTTAGGGCTAGGTTAAGGCCTAGGATTATCTCTAGGTTTTGTGTTATGTTTAGGCCTAGGATTAAAGCTGAGGATAATGTGAGAGCTTGGATTATGATTAGGACTAGATTTAGTGTTATGGTTATGCCAAGATCTAGTGTTAGATTTACATTTTCAGTTAGGGTCAGGTTTAGAAGTAGATTTACTCTTAAAGGCAGAGTCAGTGTTTAGATTAGAGTTCAAGTTAGAGTTACAGCCAGAATTAGGAGTAGGTCTAGGGGTAGGGTTAGTGTTTGTGTTAGGATAAGGGTTATTGGTAGGCCTAGGACTAGGTTTTTGTTTAGGTCGAGGGCTATAGATAAGGCTAGATTTAGGATTAGGTTTAGGTCAAGGGCTAGTGTTAGGTTTTAGTCTAGTGTTAGGATCAGGTTTAGAACTAGGGTTGTGTTTGTGTCAGAATAAGGGTCAGGGTTTGTGTTAGGATTTGGGATAGGATTAGAGCTAGAATGGGGGCTTGTGTCAGGACTATTAATAAAGTTAGGATTTTGTTTAACCTAAGGATTAGGCATAGGCCTAGGTCTATCATTAGGGTTAGGGTTATTCATAGGGTAAGGCATAGCCTTAGAGCTAGGGTTAGGGCTAGAGTTAGGTTTATGTTTGGTTTAGGGCCCTGGATTAGGGCTAATTTTAGGGTTAGGGATAGTGATAGGGCAATGGCTAATGTAAGAACTAGGGTTACAATGAGGGTTAGTTTTAGCATTCAGGTTAGGGGTAGGTCTAGTGTTACGGTTAGGTTTAAGGTTAGGATGATATTTAGAGCTAGGGTTAGTGTTAGGATATGAGTCAGGGTCAAGGGTAGGGTTAGGACTTGAATTAAGAATACATTTACTTTTAGGATTTACTTTAAGGCTAGGAGGGTGTTTAGAACTAGGGTGAGTGTTAGGAAATGTGTCAGGGTCAGGGTTAGATTTAAGGTTATGGTTAGGATTTGAATTAAGGCTATTATTAGGTCTAGGTGAGTGTTAGGTTTTGGTTTAAGTTAAAGTTTATGGTTAGGCCTATTGCTCAGTTTTTTTTTTTTTTTTTTTTTTTTACTGCTAATGTTAGAGTTAGGGCTAGTTTTATGATTAGCATTATGGTTAGGGCTAGTTTTAGTGGTAGGCTTAGAATTAAGGTTACGGTTAGATTTTGAGTTAGGGTTAGATCTAGGGTTAGGGCTAGGACTAAGGATAGAGCAAGGTTTAGGGCTAGGGTTAGGGTTATGTTAATGGATAGGCTTAGCACTAGGGATAGGGATAGTGTGAGAGTTAGAGTTAGTCTTAGGGCTAGGGTTACGGTTAGGTTTAGGTATGTGTTAGTGGTATGGCCAGTGTCAGGGTTTGCTCTAGGTTTAGGTCAGTTTTAGAACTATGGTTTGTGTTAGGGTCAGAATAAGTATAAGGGTTTGGGATAGGATTAGAGCTAGAATGAGGGCTAGGGTCAGGACTAATAATAGGGTTTGGATTTAAGTTAGCCTAAGGATTAGGGATAGATCTAGCTTTACCATTAGGGTTATGGTTTCACTTAAGGTAAGGGAGAGAGTTAGAGCTAAGTTTAGGGCTAAAGTTAGGGTACGGTTAGGGTTAAATTTCAGTTTAGGGTTTATATTAGGGCTAGTTTTTTGTTAGGGTTAGGACTAGCATTAGGGCAATCACTAATATAAGAACTAGTGCTACAGTTAGTGTTAGTCTTAGGGTTAGGGTTAGGATTATGGGTAGTTTTAGTGTGAGGCTTAAGTTTAAGGTTAGGGTATATTTAGATCTAGGGTTAGTTTTAGGATATGAGTCAGGGTCAGGGTTAGGGTTAGGACTCACATTAGGGCTAGGGTTTGTGTTAAGTTTTGGTTTACGTTTAGTATGGTGTTTCAAGCTAGGGGAGTTTAGCATATGAGTCAGTGTCAGGTATACTTTTAAGGTTAGGGTTAGGTCTCGAATTAAGGCTATGGTTAGGTTTAGGTGTATTGTTAGAGTTTGGTTTAAGTTACGTTTAGTGTTAGGGCTATTGCTTGGTTTTGTTTTACTGCTAGTTGTAGGGTTAGATCTAGTTTTATGATTAGCATTAGGATTAGGTTTAGTGTTAGCATGAGGCTTAGGCTTAGTGTTAGGGCCAGGACTAAGGTTTGGGCAAGGGTTAGGTCTAGGGTTAAGGTTATGGTAAGGGCTAAGATAAGAACTTTTGATATGGCTACTGTGAGAATTATTGTTAGTCTTAGGGCTAACGTTAAAGGTAGGCTTAGGAATTTTCTAAATTAGGGCTAGGATTAGGTCTATGGTTAGTGTTCAGCTTAAGCATAGAATCAGGGTTAGATTTGGGATTTACTTTAGGATAAGGGATGGTGTTATGCTAGTTTTAGAGGTAGGGTGATGTTTAGAATAAGGGTTAGGATTAGGGTTATGATTAAGGCTAGGTTTATGGCTAGGATTAATGCTATGGTTCATTTTAGGTTTAGGGCTAGGATTAGAAGTATGGCTAATATCAAGTCTAGAATTATGTTTAAAGATAGTTTTAGGATTAGAATTATGGGTATGTCTAGTGTAAGGTTTAGGTTTAGGGTTAGGGTCAGGTTTAGGGCTAGGGGTATTATTAAGGTGAAGGTCTAGGTTAGGATTTGGAATAGGTTAAGGATTAAATTAAGGAATTGAATTAGCATTAGGATAAGCGTTTGGGTAATGATAGGCTTAGAATTCGGATTCATGTTAGGTTTAGGGAAATAGATAGGGATAGGAGTAGAGATAGGGTTAGGTTTAGGCCTAGGGTTAGCATTAGGGTTAGGGTTATTGTTATGGTAATGTATAGGGTTAGGGCTAGGTTTATGGTTATGATTAGGGCTAGGGCTAGTTTTAGGGTTAGGTTTAGAGTTGAAGCTCGGGTTAGGGCTCAGATTAGGGCTATAATTTGGGTTAAGTTAGTGCTAGGGTTAGCATTACGGCTAATGTACATACAAGGGTTAAGATTTGGGCTAATTTTAGGGTTAAGATTAGGGCTAGGTTTAGTGTTAGTGTAAGTGATAGGATTAGGGTGATGTTTAGAGCTAGGATTAGTGTTAATGTCAGAGTCAGTGTCAGGGTTAGTTTTAGGGTTTGGCTTAAAACTCGAATTATGGCTAGGATTAGGGTAGGTATATGGTTAGGGTTTGGTTTAGTTTAAGGATTAGGGATAGCACTTATGGCTCACTTTTCTTTTAGGGCTAGGGCTAGAATTAGGGCTAGTTTTAGGATTAGTGTTAGGGTTTAGGGCTAGTTTTAGGGATAGGCTTAAATTTCTTCTCAGGTTTAGATTTAGAGATAGATTATGATCTGAGGTTAGTTCTTCAGCTATGGATAGGGCAAGTTTTAGGACTAAGTTTAGGGCTAGGGTTAGGGTTACGTTAAGGGATAGGGTTAGGGTTACGTTAAGGGATAGGATTAGAACTAGTGATAGGGCTAGTGTGAGAGTTAGATTTATTCTTAGGTCTAGGGTTATAGTTAGCTTTAAAGATTGGGTGAAATTAGGGCTCAGATTAGGGCTAGGTTTAGTATTGGGGTTAGAGCTAGGGTTAGGGTTAGGGTTATGATTAATCTAGGTTTAAGGCTAGGATAATGGCTGGGGTTTTTGTTAAGGTTAGGGCTAGGATTATGGCTAGGGCTAAAGACAGGTGTGGGGTTACAGTTGAGGAGAGTACAATTTTAGTGTTAGGTTTATGGCTAGGTCTAGTTTAAGGGTTAGGTTTAGGGTTAAGGGTCAGGTTTAGAGCTAGGGGAAGTATTATTGTCAGGATCAGGTTAGAGTTTGGTTGAGGTTAGGGTTTAGGGTTAGGGCTCAAATAAGCATTAGAGTCAGGATTAGGGTAATGATAGGTTTTTATTGTTGTTGTTGTTTAGGTTTCAGGTTAGGTTTACGGTAATTGATAGGGTTAGGTTTAGAGATAGGGTTTGTGCTAGGCCTAGGGTTAGCATTAAAATAAGGGTAATGGTTAGGATAATTGATAGGGTTAGAGCTAAGTTTAGGGCTAGGGGTTATGGTCAGGAATAGGTCTTGAGTTAGGGTGAGGGTTAGGTTTAGAACTAGGGTTAGTGTTAGCGTTCTATTTAGCATAGGGTTTAGGTTTTGAGCTAGGATTAGGGCTAGGGTGAGGGTTAGGATTAGAGTTAGGTCTAGGGATAAAATTAGAGTATGGTTAGGGTTAAGATTGGATTAGGGCTAGCATCATCATTGAGGGTAGGGTTAGGGTTAGAGTAATTGATATGTTTAGATGTAGGCATAGGGTTATGGTTAGTGTTAGATTGAGGTTTAGGTATAGGGTTAGGGCTATGGTTATGATTAAGGGTTAGGATTGAGCTACAGTTAGGTCTATGGCAAGTGTGAGGTTTATGGTTAGGTCTAGTGTTAGTTTTTCTGGTTAGGTTTAGGGTTAGGGTTAGGTCTAGGGTTATCAATAGGTTTAGGGTTAGTTTTAGGGTAATGGGTAGGTTTAGAGCTAGGTTTAGGGCTAGGGTTAAGTTTAGGATTAGGGCTAGTGCTAGGAGTATATTTAGGGATAGGTGTAGGTTTATGTTTAGCATAAGGGTCAGGATTTGAGCTAGGGTTAGGATTAATCAAGTGTTAGGTTAAGGTTTGGGTTAGGGTTAGGGTTAGTGTTATGCTTAGGCCCAGGATTAGCTCTAGGTTTTTTTGTTTGGTTTAGACCTAGGGTTAGGGATGTGGGTGATGTAAGATCTAGGATTATGATTAGGGCTAGTTTGAGGGTTAGGTTTTTGGCTAGGTCTAGTGTTAGGTTTAGATTTTAGGTTAAAATCAGGTTTAGAGTTAGGTTTACTATTAGAGGCAGGGTCAAGGTTTGGGTTTGAGTTAGAGTTGAGGTTACAGCCAGAATTAGAACTAGGTTTAGGTCTAGGGGTAGAGTTAGTGTCTGTGTTAGCTTAAGGGTTGCTTTAAGGGCTAGGGATAGGTTTTTGTTTAGGTCTAGGGCTAGAGGTAAGGCTATATTTAGGATTTGGTTTAAATCTAGGCCTAGTGTTATGGCTTGGTCTGGGGTTAGGGCCAGGTTAAGACCTAGGGTTAGTGTTAGGGTCAAAATAATGGTGAGGGTTAACATTAGGGTTTGAAATATGGTTAGAGCTGGGGTGAGGGTAGGGTTATGCCTATTAATATGGTTAGAGCTTTGGTTAGCTTAAATATTAGGGATAGGTCTGGTGTTACCATTAGGGTTAGTGTTTCACTTTGGGTAAGAGACAGGCTTAGAGCTAGGGTTAGGGCTAGAGTTAGGGTTAGGGTTTAATCCAAGTTTAGGGTTCAGATTAGAGATAATTTTTGTGTTAGTGTTAGGGCTAATGTTATGGCAATGGATAATGTAAGAACTAGGTTACAACTAGAGTTAGGGGTAGGGGTAGGTCTAGTGGTAGGTTTAGGTTTAAAGTTAGGCTGATATTTATGGCTAGGTTAGTATTAGGATATTATTCAGAGATAGTGTTAGTTTTAGGTTAGTATTACGACTCAAATAAGGGCTAGGATCATTTTTAGGGTTCAGTTTAATGTGAAGGCAGTCTTTAGAGCTAGGGTGACTGTTAGGATATGAGTCAGCATCAGGGTTAGTTTTAAGGTTAGGGTTATGACTCGAATTAAGGCTAGGGTTACTGTTAGGTTTTGGTTTAAGTTTAGGGTGGTGTTTATACCTAGGGTGAGTGTTAGGATATGATTCGGGGTCAGGGTTAGTTTAAGGTTCTTGTTAGGACTCGAATTAGGGCTAGGGTTAGGTCTAGGTGTAGTGTCAGGGTTTGGTTTAAGTTAAGGTGTAAGATTAGGACTATTGCTCAGTTTTTTTGAATATTTTTCTTTATTTTTTTAGTTTTTGGTGGACACAACATCTTATTTTTAAATTATATTTTTATTGTTTCTGAGGATCGAACCCAGCACCCTCTGCATGCCAGGCAAATACGCTACTGCTTGAGCCACGTTCTCAGCCCCTATTGCTCAGTTTTCTTTTAGTCCTAGGTTATATGATTAGCATTAGGATTAGGGCCAGTGTTTGTGTTAGTCTTATGCTTGGGGTTACTTAAGACTTGGAGTTAGGGTTAGATCTATGGTTAGGGCTAGGTCTAAGGATAGGGCAAGGGTTAGGGCTAGGTTTAGGGTTATGGTAAATGATAGGGATAGAACTAGGGATAAGGCTTGGGTGAGAGTTAGAGTTAGTCTTAGGGCTAGGGTTATGGTTAGTTTAAGGGATAGGGCAAAATCAGGGCAAGAATTAGAACTAGGGTTAGTGTCCAGCTTAGGCTTAGCATTAGGGCTAGGTTTAGGGTTAAGTTTAGGGTAAGGGATGTGTTATAGCTATGTTTAGAGTTAGATGAGGTTTAGAAGTAGGATTAGGGCTCAGGTTAGGGTTAGGGTTATATTCAGGCTAGGATTAGGGCTAGGATGAGGGCTACGGTTTGTTGTAGGTTTAGGTCTATAATTAGGGCTAGGGATAATGTCAGGTCTAGTGTTACATTTAGGAGTAGATTTATGATGAGATCTAAGTCTTAGTCTCGTGTAAGTGTTAAGTTTAGGGCAAGGTTCAGTTTTAGAGCTAGGGGTAATTTTAGGTTCAGGGTCATGGTTCTGGTTTGTATTAGCTTAAGATTTAGGATAGGGCTCAAATGAGCATTAGGGTTAAAGTTAGGATTAGGGTAATGAATAGGGTTACGTTTAGGGTTCAGGGTAGTTTCAGGTTAATGGAGAGATTTACGGTTTGCAATAGGGTTAGGGTTAGGCCTAGGGTTAGAATTAGGAATAGGGTTATCATAAGGGTAATGTATAGGGTTAGGTTTAGTGTTAGGGTTAGGGCTAAGGTTAGGGTTATTGTTAGGGATAAGGCCAGGTTTATGTTTAGGCCAAAGGTTAGGCTTTGAGCTATGGTTATGTCTAAGGTGAGGGTTAGGTTTAGGGCTAGGTTTAGGTTTAGGGTTATGCTTATGATTATTTTAGGCCTTGGATTAGGGCTAGGTTTTGTGTTAGGTTTAGGTTTAGGGTTAGTGCTATGGGTAAAGTAAGATCTAGAGTTCTAATTAGGGCTAGTTTTAGTGTTAGGGTAATGACTAATTCTAGTATTATATTTAGATTTTAGTTTAGCTAGGTTTAGTGTTAGTGTTAGGGTCAGTGTTCAGATTAGAGTTAAGGTGAAAGCCAGATTCAGGAGCAGGGTTAGGTGTGGGGGTAGTGTTATTGTTTGGTTTAGGTTAAGGGTTATTGTTAGCGCTAGGACTAAGTTTTTTTGTTTAGGTTTAGGGCTATAGTTATTGCTAGATTTAGGATTAGGTTTAGGTCTAGGGGTAGTGTCACGGTTAGGTTTAAGTAAAAGTTTACTGGTGTGGCTAGTTTCAGGGTTCAGTTTAGGGTTAGGGTCAGGTTTATACCTATAATTAGTGTTATGGTAAGAATAAGGGTGATGTTTAGGGTTAGGTTTTGGGTTAGGTTTAGTGCTAGAATGAGAGCTAGTGTTTGGACTAGTAATAGGGTTAGTGTTTTATTTAGGCTAAGGATTACGATTAGGACTAGGTTAGCATTATGGATAGGGTTTGGCTTAGGATAAGGGATAGGATTAGAGCTAGGCTTAGAGCTAGGGTTAGGGTTAGGATTAAATCTACTTTTAGGGCTCATATTAGGGCTATTTTTGTTTTGGGGTTAGGGCTAGAGTTAGGACTAAGGATAATATAAGAACTAGGGTTATTATTAGGGTTAGTTGTAGGCTTAGGGTTTGGGCTCGGAATAGTGTTAGCATTTGCTTTATGGTTAAGGTGATATATAGAGCTAGGGTTAGTGTTTGGATATAAGTCAGGGTAAGGATTAGTTTTAGTCCTAGGACTCGAATTTGAGCTGGATTTATGACTAGTTGTAGGGTTAGAGTTTGGTTTAGGTTAGGTTTAGGCTTAGGGTAATTGCACGGTTTTGTATTAGGGCTACAGCTAGGGCTGTGGTTTGGGTTAGTTTTATGATTAGCGATAATGTTCAGCTAGTGGTAGGATGGGGTTTAGGCTTAAGGTTAGGTTTAGATTTAGAGTTTATAACCATAATATAGAGGTATGGTTAGACCTAGGGTTAGGGCTAAGGTTAGTGCTAGTGTTAGGGTTACAGTAATGAACAGGTTTAGAAATAAAAACAGGGCTAGTTTGAGAGTTAGAGTTATTCTTTGGGCTAGAGTTAGGGATTTGCTTAGGGTTAGGGTTAAATTAGGGCTGGATTAGCACTAGGTTTAGTGTTAGGGTTAGGCCTGCGATTGGGGCTAGAATTGGGGTTAGTGTTAGTGTTATGGTTATGGTTAGTTTTAGGGGAAGGGATGAGGTTGTGGCTAGGTTCAGGGCTAAGTCTAGGGTTAAAATTAGGTATAGGAATAGGGTGAGTGTTTGTGTTAGGATTAAGGCTAGTTTTAGGGCTAGAATGAGGGCAAGGGTTTGTGTTAGGGTAAGAGCTAGGATTAGAGCTAGGGCTAATGTCAGGTCTAAGGTTATGTTTAGGAATAGTGTTAATTTTAGGTTTATGGCTAGGTCTAGTGGAAAGATAGGTTTAGGGTAAAGGTCAGGTTTAGAGCTAGGTGTATTATTATGGTCAGAGTCTGATTTAGGGTTTGGTTTAGAATAAGGTTTAGGGTTAGGGCTCAAAATTAGCATTAGGGTTAGGGTTAAAGTAATGGCTAGTGTTAGGTTTAGGGTTCAGATTAGGTTTAGAGTAATAGATATGGTTAGTGTTAGTGATAGGATTAGGATTAGGCCTAGGGTTAGCATTTTGGTTAGGTTTATGATTAGGGTAAAGGATAGGATTAGTGCTAGTGTTAGGGCTTATGTTAACCTTAGGATTTTGGGTAGGTTTAGAAATAGGTCTAGGGTTAGTGTTAGTGTTAGGTTTAGCAGAAGTGTTAGGGTTTGAGCTAGGGTTAGGGCTAGGGTGAGGGTTAGAGTTAGAGTCAGGGCTACGGTTAGGATTAGGGTTAGGGTTATGGCTTGGATTACCATTCGGATTAGGGTTATGTTGAAGGTAAGGGATAGAGTTTGTGCTAGAATTTGTGTTATGGTTACATTAAGATTAGGGCTAGGTTAAGGGTTAGGTTGAGCATATGGGCTATTGTCATGTTTAGGGTAAGAATTAAAGTTTGAGTAGGGTTAGGGCCAGGGCCAGTATTAGGGTTAAGGTTAGTGCTAGGGGCAGGGTTAGGGTTATGCTTAGGTCTATGTTTAGGGCTAGGAGTAGGGCGAGGTTGTGTGTGAGGTTTAGGGCTAGTGTTAGATGTATGGGTAATGTAAGAGCTAGGGTTATGGTTATGGGTGGATTTAGGGTTTGTCTACTCAGGGTTAGTTTTTCAGTTAGGAAAAGTTTTAGAGCTAGGGTTTGTGTTAGAGTAAGTGTCTAGAGTTAAGTCTAGGGTTATGGTTAGGGATAAATTTAGGGTTATGTTTATGGTTAGGTCTAGTGCAATGCTTAGATTTAGGGTTGCGGTCAAGTTTAGAGCTAGATATATTATTAAGGTCAGGGTATGACTTACAGTTCACTTTAGGTTAAGGTTTAGGTTTAGGGCTTTAATTACTGTTAAAGTTAAAGTTAGTGTTAGGGTAATGAATAGGCTTAGGATTAAGGCACAGGTTAGTTTTAGGGTAATGGATAGGTTACAGATTGTGATAGTGTTAGGGTTAAGCCTACAGTTAGAATTAGGGTTAGGATTAAGGTTAGGGTAATGGATAGGTTTAAAGCTAGGGTTAGGGCTATGGTTATGGTTAGGATTAGGGCTAGGGTTAGGGTAGTGTACGGAATTAGAGCTATGATTAGGGCTATGGTTAAAGGTAGGATTAAGGTTAGGGTTAGTTTAGGGTTTGGGATAGGGCTAGGGTTATGTTTAGGGTAAAGGTGAGGCTTTGAGCTAGGTGAAGTTCTAAGGGGAAGTTTAGGGTTAGGGATAGGGCTACGGTTAGTTTAGGGTTACACTTAGGGCTAGGTTTAGGCTTAGGATTAGGGCTAGGTTTTGTGTTATTTTAGGCCTAGTGTTAAGGGCATGGGTAGTTAAGAGTTAGGGTTATGTTTAGGGCTTGTTTTAAGTTTAGGGTTATGGCTAATTGTAGTGTTAGGATTAGGTTTTGAGTTAGGTTGAGCTTTGGAGCTAGGTTTATGTTAGGGTCAAGGTCAGTGTTCATGTTAGAGTGAGTGTTGGGTTTAGTGCCAGAATTAGGACTAGGGTTAGGTCTAGAAGTAGGGTTAGTGTTTGGGTTATGTTAAGGGTGATTGTTAGGGCTAGGACAAGGTTGTTGTTCAGGTCTAGGGCTAGAGTTATGGCTAGATTTAGGATTAGGTTTAGGTATAATAGTAGTGTTAGGTTTAGGTTTAAGTATAGCATTACCAGTACGGCTAATGTTAGGGTTCGGGTTCGGGTTAGGGTCAGGTTTAGACCTACGGTTAGTGTTAGGATCAGTGTAAGTTTCAGGGTTAGGATTAGGGTTTGGGTTATGGTTAGAGCTAGAATGAGGTCTAGGGTTAGGACTAGTAATAGGGTTAGGATATGGGTTAAGCTATGGATTAGGGTTAGGACTAGGGTTAGCATTATGTTTATGGTTTGGCTTAACCTAACAAATAGGAAAAGGTCTAGGGTTAGGGAAGGGTTGGGGACTGGCTTATGGCTAGGGTTAGTGTTAGGGTTAAAGCTAGGATTAGCGCTCAGATTAAGGCCAGGTTTTGGGTAAGGTTAGGGCTAATATTAGGGCTATAGCTAATGTACAAACTAGAGTTATGATTAGGGCTAGTTTTTGGTTAGTGTTATGGCTAGGTCAAATGCCATTATTCAGGTTAGGGTTAGCTTTAGGTTTAAAGCCAGAATTAAAACTAGGGTTAGGTGTAGGGTTAGGGTTAGTGTTTGGGTTAGGTTAAGGTTTATTATTAGGGCTAGGGCTAGGTTTTTGTTTATGTCTATGGCTAGAGGTATGGCTAGATTTAAGATTAGGTTTATGTCTAAGGCTAGTGTTAGGGTTAGGTTTAGAAAAAGTTTATTTCTATGGATAGTGTTAGGGTTCAGTTTAGGGTTAGGCTCAGGTTTAGACCTACGGTTACCATTAGAGTCAGAATGAGTGTCAGGTTTGAGTTATGGTTAGAGCTAGAATGAGGGCTATGGTTAGGAATAGTAACAGGATTAGGGTTAGGACTAGGATTAGTATTTGGTTTAGGGTTGGCTTAGGGTAAGAGATAGGGTTAGACCTAGGGTTACGGCTACATTTAGGGTAGTATTAGAGCTAGTGTTAGGATTAGGTTTAGTGTTCAAGTTATGGTTAAGTTTCAGATTAGGGCTAAATTTTGGATAGAGTTAGGGCTAGGTTTAGAGTTACAGCCAATGTTTGCAGTAGAGTTACTATTTGGGCTAGTTATAAGATTTCAGTTAGGACTAGGTTTACTGTTAGGGTTAGGTTTAACATTAGGGTGATGTTTAGAGCTAGGATTAATATTAGGGTCAAAATTAAGGTCAGGGATAATTTTAGAGTAAGGATTTGGACTCGAATTAATTCTAGAATTAGGGCTACGTGTAGAGTTAGATTTTGGTTTAGATTATGGTTTAAAGTTATGGTATGGCTTGGTTTTATTTTAAGGCTAGGGCTATGGTTAGGGCTAGTTTTAAGATTAGCATTAGGTTTAGGACTAGTGTAGTAATGCTAACTCTAAATCTAACTCTAAATCTAAGACTAGCACTAGAAATAAACCTACTCCTAAACCTAACCGTAACACTAATCTTAGGTTTAGAGTTATATTTAGAGTTAGGATTAGATCTAGGGTAAGGTCTAGGGCTAAGTATATGGCTATCATTAGTTCTAGGTTTATAGCTAGGATTAGGGTTATGATAAAAATAGGGTTTAAACTAGGGATAGGGATAGGGTGAGAGTGAGAGTCTTAGGGCTAGGCTTAGTGTTTGGTTAGGTACAGGGCTTAATTAGGGCTAGGAATAGGGCTAGTTTTATGTTTATGTTTAGGCTTAGGGTTAGTTTTAGGTTTAGCATAAATAATGGGATTAGAGCTAGGTTTAGGTCTAGGACAAATGTTAGAATTAGGGTTAGGGCTAGAGTTTCTTTAGAGTTATAATTAAGGCTAGGTTAAGGCTAGGTTGAGGGCTAGGGTTTCTGTTTTGGTGAGGGCTAGGATTAGTGTTAGAACAAATGTCAGTTCTAGGGTTATGGTTAGGGATAGTTTTAGGGTTAGGTTTATGTTTATGTTTAGAGTAAGGGTTAGATTTAGGGTAAGGGTCAAATTTAGAGCTAGGGGTATTATTAGGGTCAGGGTCATGTTTAGGGTTTTGTTTAGGTTACGGTTTAGGTTTAGGGCTCAAATTAGCATTAGGGTTTGGATTAGGGTAATGATAGGGTTAGGTTAAGGTTCAGGTTAGGTTTAGCATAATGGATGGGGTTACAGTTAGGCATAGGGTTAGATTTAGGGCCTAGGGTTAGCATTAGAATTAGGACTATGTTTAAGGTAATTGATAAGGTTAGAGCTAAGTTTAGAGTGAGGGTTATGGATAGGATTAGGGCTAGTGTTGGGGTTAGGGTTAGGGTTAGGGTTAGGTCTAAGTTTTGTGTTAAGGTTAGGGCTAGGATTACAGGTAGGGCAAATGCCAGATGTATGGTTACATTAGGAATAGTTTTAGTGTTAGGTTATGGCTAGGTCTAGTATAAGGTTTAGGTTTAGGGTAGGGTCAGTGTTAGAGCTAGGTATATTATTACAGGAAGGGTCAGAGTTAGGGTTTGGCTTAGGTTAAGTTTAGGATTAGGGCTAAAATTAGCATTAGGTTTAGGATTAGGGTAATGAGAGTGTTAGGTTTAGGGTTCAGGTTAGGTTTAGTTTAATGAATAAGATTAGGGTTAGCAATAAGGTTAGGGTTATTCCTAGGATTACCATTAGGGTTATGGTTATGGTTAGGGTAATGGATAGAGTTAGAGCTAGTGTTAAGGCTAGGGTTATGGTTAAGATTCCGGCTAGGGTTCGGGTAAGGTTTAGGGCTAGGTTTTGGGTTAGGGTTAGCTTTAAATATAGGGTTAAGTCTCAAATAAGTGCTAGATTTTGGGTTTGGTTAGGGCTAGGGTTAGGGCTATGGCTAATGTATGAACTACTATTACAATTAGTGCTAGTTTTAGGGTAAGGGTTAGGGTGATGTTTAGAGCAAGGGTTATATTTAGGGTCAGTGTCAGGGTCAGGGTTAGTTTTGGTGTTAGGTTTAGGACTCGGATTAGTGCTAGGTGTAGGGTTAGGTTTTGGTTTGGGTTAAGGGTTACGGTTAGGGCTATGGCTCAGTTTTGTTTTACTCCTAGGACTAGGTTTAAGGCTAGATTTTGGATTAGCATCATGGTTAGGGATAATGTTAGAGTGAATTTCAGGCTTAGGGTTAGGGTTAGATTTAGTGTTAGGGTTGATATAGTTAAGGCTTGTTCTAGGGTTAGGGATAGAGTTCGGGTTATGGTAAGGAATATGGTTAGATCTAGGGATACGTCTAGGGTGAGAATTAGATTTATTCTTAGGAGTAGGCTTAGAGTGAGGGTTAGGGTTAGGGCTAAATTAGGGATAGGATTAGGACTAGGGTTAGTGTTAGGGTTAAACCCCAGAGGTTGGGCTAGTGTTAGGGTTAGCACTGGGGTTAGAGTTAAGTTTAGAGGAATGGGTGAGGTTATAGCTAAGTTTAGGGCTAGGGTGAAGGTTAGAATTAGGATTAGGCCTAGGGTTATGGTTCAGTTTAGGATTTAGGCTAGGATTAGGGCTAGGATGAGTGGTAGGTTTTCTGATAGGGCTAGGGCTAGGACTCGGGCTAGGGATAATATCAGGCCTAGGGTTATGGTTAAGGATAGTTTTAGGGTTAGGTTATGGTTAGGTCTAGTGTAAGGGTATAAAGTTTATGTTAAAGGTCAGCTTTAGAGCTAGAAATATTATTTGTGTAAGGGTCAGGGTCAGGGTTAGCATTTGGTTTACATTAAGGTTAAGGGTTTAGGGCTCAAATTAGCGTTAGGGTTAGGTTTAGATTTAAGGTAATGGAAGGGTTTACTTTAGGTTTTAGTTAAGGTTTAAGGTAACTGATGGCTTAGGTTTCAGTGATTGGGTTAGGATTATCATTAGGGTTAGGGTTATGTTTAGTGTAATGGATAGTTTTAGAGCTAGGTTTAGGGCTAGTTTATGGTTTGGATTAACTCTAGAATTAGGATTACGCTTAGGGCTAGGTCTAGGGTTTGGTTAGGGTAAGTGTTAGGGTTAGGGTAAGTGTTAGTTTATGGTTAAGGTTATGGTTAGGTTAGGATAAGGGTTAGCGTTTGAGCTAATGTTAGTGATTGTGCAAGGGTTAGGTTTAGGTTCACTTCTGAGTTCAAGATTATGGTTAGAGTTAGGTTTAGTGTTAGGGATATGGTTTTAATTAGAATTAGGTTTAGGGTTAGGGTAATGGATATGATTAGAGCTAAAGTTTGGGCTAGGGCCAAGGTTAGGATTAGGGTTAGGTTTAGGATTAGGGTTTAGGATAGGGCTAGTGTAAAGTTTAGGCTTTGGGATAGGAATAGGTCTAAGGAGAGGGTTAGGGTTAGAGTTAGGGTTAGGGTTAGGGTTAGGGCTAGGCTTATGTTTATGCTTAGAGCTAAGTTTAGGCCTAGTGTTAGCTCTAGGTTTTGTGTTATGTTTAGGACTAGGGTTAGGACTATGGGTAATGTAAAAGGTAGGGTTGTGTTTAGGGCTAGTTTTAGATTTAAGGTTATAGCTAGGTCTAGTGTTAGGTCTAGGTTTTGGGTTAGTTTCAGGTTTAAAACTAGTTTAAGTGTTAGGATAAGGGTCAGTGTTCAGGATAGGGTTAGGTTCAGGGTTAGAGCCAGAGTTATAACTAGGTTTAGGTCTAGGGGTAGGGTAAGTGCTTGGTTTAGGTTAAGGGTTATTGTTAGGGCTTGTGTTAGGATTTTGTTTAGGTCCAGGGCTAGAGTTATAGATACATTTATGGTTAGCTTTGGGTCTAGGTCTAGTGTTACGCTTAGGTATAATTATAGGTTTACCGGTAGGTCTAGTGTTAGGTTTGGTTTAGGTTTACGGTCAGGTTTAGACCTAGGATTACTTGTAAGGTCAGATGAGAGTCAGGGTTAGGTTTAGAGGAAGAATGAGGGCTAGGGTTAAGACTAGTAATATGGTCAGAGTTGAAGTTAGGCTAAAGATTAGGGTTAGGACTAGGGTTAGCATTTGAGAAGTTAGGGTTTGGCTTAGGGTAAGGGATAGGGTTAGAGCTAGGTTTAGGGTTATGGTTAGGGCGAGTGTTAGGGTTAAGATTTGGGTTTAAGCTAGGGTTAGGACAAGAATTAGGGGTAGAAATTGTGTTAGGATTAGGGCTAGGTTTATGACAATGACTAATGTATGAACTAGGGTTACAATTAAGGCTAGTTTTAGGGTTACGGTTAAGTCTAGGACTAGTGTTATGGTTAATTTAAGTTAGGGTGATGATTAGAGCTAGTATTTGTGTTAGGTTTAGCATCATTGTCAGAGTAATTTTTAGAGTTAGGGTTAGGGCTAGGTGTAAGGTTTGGGTTTGGTTTAGGTTAAGTGTTTGTGTTAGGAATATGGCTTGGTTTTGTTTTATGGCTAAGGCCAGGACTAGGGCAAGCTTTAGGATTAGCATTATGGTTAGGGATAGTATTAGGGTTTGGTTTGGCTTACGATTACAGTTAAATTTAGAGTTAGCTTTAAATTTAGGGCTAGGTTTAGATCTAGATTTAGGATAAGGCTAAGGATAGAACTAAGGATAGGGCTAGGGCAAGAGTTTTAGTTAGTCTTAGGGCTAGGGTTAGGGTTAGGATAGGATTAAATTAGGGCTAGAATTAGTGCTAGGCTTAGTGTTAGTGTTAGGCCTAGGGTTAGGGAGGGAGTTAGGGTTAGGTTTAGGGTTATGGTTAGGTTTATGGTTAGGGATGGGGTTATAGGTAGGTTTAGGTCTAGGGTGAGTGTTAGATTTAGGGTTAGGGCTCGGGTTATGTTTCAGGTTAGGAATAAGTCTAGGTTTAGGGCTTGGATTATGGTTAGGGCTAATTTCAGGTTTAGGTTTATGGTTAAAGATAGTTTAAGGTTAGGTTTATGGCTACGCCTTGTGTAAGTGTTAGGTTTAGAGTTAGGGTCAGGTTTAGAGCTAAGGATATTATAAGGGTCATGGTCATGATTAGTGTTTTTGATAGGTTAAGGTTTAAAGTTAGGACTCAAATTAGCATTAAGGTTAGGATCAGCGTAATGATAGGGTTAGGTTTAGGTTTCAAGTTAGATTTAGGGTAATGGATAGGATGAAGTTTAGTGATAGGGTTAGGTTTAGGCCTAGGGTTAGAATCAGTGTTAGGGTTATGGTCAGGGTAATGGATAGGGTTAGAGATGGGGTTACAGCTAGGTTTATGGTTACAATTAGTGGTAGGGTTAGAGTTAGTTTTAGGGTTAAAGCTAGGGTTAGGGCTCAGAATAGGGCTAGGATTTGGGTTAAGTTAGGGCTATGGTTAGGGTTATGGCTAATGTAAGTACTAGGGTTATGATTGGGGCTAATTTTAGTGTTAGGAGTTACGACTAGGTTTAGTGCTGGGTTTAGGTTTAGGCTTAGGGTGATGTTTAGAACTAGGATTAGGATTAAGGTCAGAGTCAGGGTGAGGGTTAGTTTTAGGGTTTGGCTTAAGACTCGAATTATTGCTAGGGTTAGGGCTAGGTGTATGATTAGTCCTTGGTTTATGTAAAGATTAGGATTAGGTCTATGGCTCGGTTTTGTTTTAGAGCTAGGGCTAGGGCTAGGTTTATGCTTATGCTTATTGTTGGGGTTAGATTTAGAGTTAGGGTTAGATGTAGGGTTATGGCCAGAATATGAATAGGGCTGGGTTTAGACCTATGCTTCAGGCTAGGATTAGGCTTCCAGTAAAGTATAGGTTTAGAACAAGTGTTAGGGCTAGGGTGAGAGTTAGAGTTAGTCTTTGGGCTAGGGTTAGGGTTAGGGTTAGGGATAGAGCTAAAGTATGGCTAAGATTAGGGTTAGGAATAGGGCTAAATTAGGGCTAAGATTAGGGCTAGGGTTAGTGTTAGGGTTAGGCCTAGGGTTAGGGTTAGGGTTATGTTTAGAGCTAGGATAAGGACTAGGGTTTGTGCTAGGGTTAGGACTAGGATTATGCCAGGGCTAAAGTCAGGTCTAGGGTTATGGTTAGGGAGAGTTTTAGGGTTAGGTTTATGGCTAAGTCTAGTGTAAGGGTTAGGTATAGGGTAATAGTCAGGTTTAGAGCTAGGGGAATTATTAATATCAAGGTAAGTGTTGGGCTTTGTTTTAGGATTGAGTTTAGGTTTAGGGCTCGAATTAGCATTAGAGTTAGCATTAGGGTAATGATAAAGTTAGGTTTAGGGTTCAGGTTAGGTTTAGGGTAATTGACAGTTTTGGGGATAGTGATAGGATTAGGGTTAGGCCTAGCGTTACATTAGTGTAAAGATTAATGTTTAGGGTAATGGATACAGTTAGAGCTAAGTTTATGGCTTGGGTTATGGTTAGGATTAGGTGTTGAGTCAGGGTTAGGGTGAGGGTTAGAACTTGGTTTAGGTTGAGGATTTTGTTTAGTGTAAGAGTTAAGTTCTGAGCTATGGTTAGGTCTAGGCTGGGAATCAGCTTCAGGATTAGGTCTAGGGATAAGATTACCATAGATTTTGATTTAGAGTTAGGGTTAGAGTTAGACCTGGGATTAGTGGTAGGGTCAGTATAAGGGTCAGGTTTAGGGTTAGAATTTGGGATAGAGCTAGAATGAGAGCTAAGGTTATGGCTATTAATAGAGTTAGGGTTTTGGTTAGCCTAAGGATTAGAGATAGGACTAGGTTTACCCTTAGGTTTTGGGGTTTGCTTAGGATAAAATATTGGTTTAGAGCTAGGTTTAGGGCTATGTTTAGGTTTAGAGTTAGGGTTAAATCTAGGTTTATGGCTCGGATTAGGGCTAGTGTTTGTGTTAGGGCTAGGGAAAGGATTAGGGCCACCGCTAATATAAGAACTATGGTTAAATTTAGGTTAGGTTTAGTGTTATTGTTAGGTTCATTGTTAGGGTTAGGTTTAAGTTTAGGGTGATATTTATAGCCATGGTTTGTGTTAGGATAAGAGTCAGGTAAGGGTTCGTTTTATGGTTAGGGTTATTCTTAGCATTCAGGTTAAGGTGAGGGCATTGTTTAGAGGTAGGTTGAGTATTAGGAGATGAGTCAGGGTCAGTGTTAGTTTTAAAGTTAGTGTTAGAACTCAAATTAGGGATAGGGATAGGTCTAGGTTTAGTGTTAGGGTTCAGTTTAAGTTAATTTTTAGGGTTAGGGCTATTGCATTGTTTTGGTTTAGTCCTAGGGTTAGGTTTAGTGATAGTGTAAGTGTTAAGCTTAGGCTTAGGCTTAGGTTGAGGGTTAGATTTGGAGTTAGGGGTAGATCTAGGGTTAGTGCTGGGAATAAGGATAGGACAAGGGTTAGGGATAGGGTTATGGTAAGTGATAGGGTTAGAACTAGGGATAAGTATAGGCCGAGAGTTAGAGTGAGTCTTAGGGCAAGGGTTAGTGTTAGGATTGGAGATAGGGCAAAATTAGTGCTAGGATTAAGACTAGGTTTATTGTTTGGCTTAATCCTAGATTTAGGGTTAGGGTTAGGTTTAAGTTTAGGGTAAGTGATGGCATTATAGCTAGGTATAAAGGTAGGGTGATGGTTACAATTTGGGTTAGAGGTAGGTTAGGGTTAGGGTTATGATTAAAGCTAGGTGTAGGGGTAGGATGAGGGCTAGGGTTTGTTTTAGGTTTAGGACTCGGATTAGGGCTAGGGCTAATGTCAGGTCCAGAATTATGGTTAAAGATAGTTTTAGGGTTAGGATGATGGCTATGTCTATGGTAAGGATTAGGTGTAGGGTTATGTTCAAGTTTTGAGCTAGGATTTTTATTAGGGTCAAGGTCAGGGTTAGGGTTTGGGATAAGTTAAGGTTTAAAGTTAGGGCTTGAATTAGTGTTAGTGTTAGGGTTAGGGTAAAGATAGGGTTAGGTTTAGGTTCAGGTTAAGTTCAGGCTAATAGATTGGGTTAAATTAGGGTTCATGACTTGGGTTAGCATTAGGGTTATGGTTTGGTTATGGTAATGGATAGAGTTAGAGATATGTTTAGGGCTAGGTTTATGATTACGGATAGGGCTAGTGTTAAAGCTCGGATTAGGGCTAGGTTTTGGGTTAAGTTAGTGATAGGATTAGTGTTAGGGCTAATGTAAGTACAAGGGTGATGTTTAGGAATAGTTTTAGGGATTTAGGTCTAGAGTTAGTGTTAAAGTTAGTTTTAGGGTTAGGGTGATGTTTAAATCTAGTAGTGTTTGGGTCAGTGTCAGGTTCATGGTTAGTTTAAGGGTTTGGCTTACAACTCTTGTTAGGGCTAGGGTTAAGGCTAGGTTTAAGGTTAGGGTTTGGTTTAGGTTAAGTGTTAGGGTTATAGCTATAGCTAGGTTTTGTTTTAGGGCCAGGGGTATGGTTAGGGCTAGTTTTAGGATTAGTGTTATGTTTGGGCTGGTGTTAGTGTTTGGCTAAGTCTTCGGATTAGGGCTCAATTTAGGTTAGGTTTTGTATAATGTCAGTGCTAGGGCAAAGGATATGGCAAGGGTTGGGGATAGGATTAGGGTTATGGCAAGGAACAGGTTTAGAAAGAGTGAGAGGTCTAATGTGAGAGTTAGAGATAGTCTTGGTAGTAGTGTTAGGGATAGGGCTAAATAGGGCTAAGATTAAGGCTAGGGTTAGTGCCAGTGTTATGTCTAGAATTTGGGTTAGGTTTATAATTAAGGCTATGTTTAGGGCTAGGATAAGGTCTAGGGTTTGTTTTAGGGTTAGGGATGGAATTATGGCTAGGGCTAATGTCAGTTCTAGGGTTACAGGTAGGTATAGTTTTAAGGAAAGTTTTACACCTAGGTCTATTGTAAGGGTTAGATGTAGGGTAAGAGACAGGTTTAGAGCTAGGGTAATTATTAGGACTAGGGCCAGTATTAGGGCTTGTTATAGGTTTGAGTTTAGGGTTATGGTTCAAATTAGATTTAGGGTTAGGTTTAGGGTAAAGATAGGTATAGGATTAGGTTTCAGGTTAGGTTTAGGGTAATTGATAGTTTTGGGGATAGTGATAGGGTTAGGGTTAGTCTTAGGGTTAGCATTAGGATAAGGGTTATGTTTAGGGTAATGGATGCAGTTAGAGTTAAGGTCAGGGCAAGTGTTATGGTTAGGATTAGGTCTTGCATTAGGGTTAGGGCAAGGGTTAGGATTAAGGCAAGTTTTATGGCTTGGATTAGGGTTTGTGTTAGAGATAGAGCTAGGATTAAGCTAGTGCTAATGTCAGGTCTAGCATTACAGTTTAGGGTAGTTTTAGGGTTTGGTTTTGAATAGGTTACTGTAAGGGTTAGGTTTAGGGTAAAGGTCAGGTTTAGAGCTACGTGTATTATTATGGTTAGGGTCAGGATTAGAGATTGGATTTTGTTAAGGTTTAGGGTTAAGGCTCAAATTAGCAGTAGGTTTAGAGTAATGTATATGTTTAGGTTTAGGCTTCAGATTAGATTTAGAGTTTTGAATAGCCTTAGGGATAGCTATACAGTTAGGTTTAGTCCTATTGTTTGCATTTGGGTTAGGCTTAAGTTTAGGGTAAAAGATAGAATTACAGCTAGGCTTAGGGCTATGTTTATGGTTAGGATTAGGACTAGTGATAGGGTTAGGGTTAGTGATAGTGTTAGGCCTAGGGTTAGGGTTAGGTTTAGGGTAAATATTATGGTTGGAGCTAGATTTCGGGCTAGGGCGAGGGTTAGGGTTAGAGCAGGTCTAGGGTAAATGTTAGGGGTAAGGTTACATTTATCATTAGTTTAGGATTAGAGTTATGATAATGGATAGAGTTAGAGCTATGGTTTGGGCAATGGTAACAGTTAAAATTAGGGTTAAAGTTAGGGTTAGGGATAGGCCTAAGTTAAGGTTTAGGGTTAGGATTATGGCTCAGTTTAGAGGTAGAGTTAGGGTTGGTGTTACGTTATTCAAATTTCTTTGATACAGTCCAGGATTCATCTTTGCCTAACTTTACTCTGTTTCCCAGGTTTAGGCATTTTTGTTCAATGTTTTGGTGTCCAGAACAGTTAATATTTTGATTTTACTTCATTTTGACCTATATGAGTAGATGTAAATGGACCTGGAAATCAAACATGGTTTATGCTAGCTGCTTGAAACTACACACACACCCACAATTCTTTGTGGGGACACTCTGGTATGTTCCTTGTGAGTGTAGGCCTATGCTTAAGCATGCAAAATCAACTTAATCTGAGAGCCCTTTAGGAGAAAACAGAAAAATTTGCATATACTGAAATACCTCCAATAATTATTTGGTCAGATTTGTTTGATGTTGCATAGTATTCATCACTTAGCTTGCCTCACAAGGCTCCCCAAGGGCGGGAATTCTATTATCAATTGTTCTGCAATCTGGTTAGGGTTAATGTCAGGTTTAGAGTTATGGCTAGGGTTAGGGTTACAGGTAATGTTAGCATGAGAGTTAGTTTTTTTCAAATTTTTTTGATACTGTGCAGGAGTCATCTTTGATCTAGCCTTATTATGCTCCCAAGGTATGTTCTTCTCAATTTATGGTTCACTATCATGAACACTTTGTATTTTAAGGTTTCACTTCATTTTGACACCTATGGTAAATGAAAATGGAGGTGGAAATCAAACAGGCAGCCCTTCCCCTAAACCTAACCCTAAACCTTACCATAAAATAGCCCTAATCCTAGGCCTAAGCCTAACACTAAGCCTAGACCTTTTCCTACCCCTAATTTAGCCTTAACCCTAACCCAAACTCTAGCCCTAAGACTACTTCTAACTCTTGCCATAGCCCTATTCCTAGTTTTAACCCTATCCTTTACCATAACCCAAACACTAGCCCTAATCTTAGCTCTAACACAAGCCATAGCCCTACCCCTAGAATTAACCATAACTTTAAATCTACTCCTAAGCCTAAACTCACCCTATCAGTAGCAATAAAACTAATGCTAATCATAAAACTACCCTTAACTTTAGCTTTAGTCCTAAAACAAAACTGAGCCATAGGACTAACCCGAACCTTAACCTAAACCAAATCCTAAACCTACATCCAGCCCTAAGCCCACCCCTAATTTGAGTCCTATCCCTAACCATAAAATGAATCGTGCTTCTGACTCTGACCCTAACACTAACCAAGCTAAAAACATCACCCTAAACCTAAACATAATCCTAAAACTAGACTCATTACTAAATGTAACCCTAAAACTAGCTCTAATCGTAACCTTAGTTCTTACATTAGCCATATCCCTAAAAAGACCCCTAACATAAACCAAAACCTAGCCCTAATCCAAGACCCAACCCTACATATAACCCTAACTCGAACCCTAAACCTAGCACTAACCCTTACCCTATACCTAACCCTAATTTTAATCCTTGCACTAAACCTAAACCTAACCCTACCCCTAGCCCTTATTCTAACCATAATCCTAGCCCTAAACCTAGATCTAACTCTATCCATTACCATAATGTTGACCCGAACCCTAATGCTAATCCTCAGCCTGACATTACCACTATCCCTAAACCTAACCTATCCATTACCCTAACCCAAACCTGAACCTAACCCTAAAAATATCATTACCCAAACTGTAAACTTAACAGTAATATTAACTCGAGGCCTAAACCTAACACTAAACCTAACCCTAACCATAACCCTAATCCTAACACTAACCCTAAAAGTAACCCTAAACCTAACCCAAATGCTAACCATAACACTAACCCTAAACCTAACCCTAACAGTAACACTAACACTAACACTATCCCTAAGCCTACCCTAAACATAACACTAACCCTAACACTAAGCCTAAACCTATCCCTAACCCTAACACTAATGTTAACCCTAACCATAACACTAACTCTAACCCTAACACGAACCCTAACCCTAACCCTAACAATAGCCCTAACACTAACCCTAACCCTAACACTAATCCTAAACCTAATCTTAAACCTAACACTAACCCTAACACAAACCCTAACCCTAACCCTAAAACTAACCCTAATCCAAACCTAAAGATAACCCTAACACTAACCATAACACAAAATTTAACACTAACACTAATCCTAATCCTAACAATATACTACCCGTAAGCCTAACCTAACACTTACGATAATCCTAACCCTAAACCTAAACCTAACCCTATACCGAAAATTCACACTAATGCTAACCCTAACCACAGCACAAACACTAACACTGACCCTATCCCTAACCCTAAACCTAACACAAAATTTAATCCTAAACCTAACCCAAACCCTAAGGCTAACCCTAACATTAACCCTAAACCTAACCCTAATGCTAACCCTAACACTAACCATAACCCTAAACAAACCTAACAATAACCCTATCCCAAACCCAAAATCTAACACAAACCCTAACTGTAAACTTAACCCTAACACTAACCCTAAACATAACCCTAATGCTAATCCTAACCGTAATCCCAACGCTAAACTTAACCCTAACCCCAACCCTAATGTTAACACTAAAACAAACACTAACCCTAACCCTAAACTTAAAAGTAACCATAACCTTAACCCTAACCATAATTTTAACCATAAACCTAAACCTAACGTAACCATAACCCTAACATAAAACCTAAAACTAAATCTAAAAGTAACCCTAACACAAAACATAACCCTAATCCTGAAACTAAACCTAACACTAAACCTAACCTGTACCCTAAACCTAACATTAACTTATACCTAAAATTAACACTAAACCTAACCATAAACCTAACTTTAATACTAACCCTAACCCTAATCCCAACCCTAAACCAAGGCCTAACTCGAGTCTAATACTAACCCTAACACGAACCCTAACCCTAACACGAACCCTAACCCTAAACCTAACACTAACCCTAACGCTAATCCTAACCCTAACACTGATACTAACACTAACCCTATAACTATATCTAACCCTAACCAAAACACTACACCTAACCCTAACACTAAACATAACCGTAACTCTAAACCTTACCATAACCCTAATACTAAAGTAAACCTAACACTAACACTAAATTGAACCCTAATCCTATTCAATTGCCTAACACTTACCCTATTGCTAACCCTATAAAAACACCTAACACTGACCCTATCCCTAACACTAACACAAACCTAACACTAACCCTAAACCTAACTCAAACCCTATCTCTAAAACTAACCCTAACCCTAAGTCTAACACCAAAACATTAAACCTAACACTAACCCTAACCCTAATCCTTATTCTAATACTAAACCTAACACTAACACTAAACCTAAACATAATCCTAAACCTAACCCTAAACCTAACGCTAACACTAACTTTTAACCTACCCCTAACCCTAACCCTAACCATAACCCTAACCCTAACCTTAACCCTAAACAAACACTAAGACTAAACCTAAACCTAACTCTAAACCTAACAATCATGCTAACCCTAACCTAACATAAACACTAAACGAAACCACAACACTAATCCTAACCCTAACCCTAACCCTAACCCTAACAAAAATCCTATACTTATGCCTTACACTAATACTAACACTAACCCTAAACCTAACAATAACCCTAACCCTAACTCTGACACTAAACCTAACACTAACCCTAATGCAAAAATTAACACTAACACTAACCACAGTATTAACCTTAATCCTACCTGTAAATCTAACCATACACTTAACTTAAACCTAAACTTAACACAAACCCTAACCCTAACCCTAACACTAACCCTAACTCTAACCCAAACCCTAACATTAACCCTAACCTAACCCTAAACCCTACAATAAAAGTAACGGTAACACAAAATTTAACAATAATAATAAACCTAACCTTAACTCTAAACTTAATCCTAATCCTTACCCTAAATATAACCTAACCCAAAAATTAACCCTAACCCTAAACCTAAACCTAATGCTAACCCTAACACAAAATTTAACACTAACACTAATCCTAATCCTAACAATATCCTACCCTAAACCGAACTTTAACCATAATCCTATCCCAAACCCTTATCTTAACCACAAACCTAACACTAACAATAACCATAACCCTTACCCTAACCCTAAAGCTAAACCTAACAATAACCCTAATGCTAACCCTAACACTAACTCTAACCATAACCCAACCCTTACATTAACCCTAACCCTAACTAAAACCTAACACTAACCCTAACCGTAACCTTAACCCTAACACTAATCATAACCCTAAAACTAACCCTAACCCTAACTCTAACACAAACACTAACCCTAACCCTAATAATTATCCTAATCTTAGCCCTAACCAAATCACTAACCGTAAGCATTACACTAACCCTGACACTAATCCTAACACTAAACCTAAACCTAATCATAACCCTAACCCTAAAAGTAACACTAACCCTAACCCTAATCATAAACCTAAAACTAACCCTAAACCTAACCCAAAAATAACGCTAATCCTAAACTTAATCCTACTCCTAACCCTAACCTAACCCTACCCTAAACCCTAAACCTAACCATAATGCTAACCATAACCCTAACCCTAACATTAACACTAACATTAACATTAAACCAAACCCTACCTCAAACACTAACCCTAACCCTAACACTTACATTAAACCTAACCCTAATCCAAACACTAATTCTAACCCGTAAGTCTAATTGTAAACCTAACCCTATCCCTAAACCTAACACAAACACTAACCCTGAATCTAACACAAACCATAAACCTAACCCTAACAATAAAACTAACCCTAACACTAACCATAACAAAAACTGTAATGCCAACCATAAAACTAACCATAACCTAACCCTCACCCTAACCTAAACATTAACCTAACCCTATACTTAACACTAACTCTAAATTAAACTTAACCCTAAATCTAAAGATAACACTAACAAAAACCCTAAACCAAAACCAAACCCTATGTTTAACCCTAACACAAATCTTAAATCTAACCCTAACTCAATCCTAACCCTAAGCATAAACCTGAACTGAATCCTAACTGTAAACATAAACCTAACCCTAACCCTAAACTTCACACTAACACAAACCCTTAAACTAAACCTAACATTAAACATAACACTAACCATAACCATAACACTAACCCTAACCCTAAAACTAACACTACCTCTATCCATAACATAACCCTAAACCTAACACTTACCCTAATCCTAACCCTAACCCTAACCCTAACCCTAGCACAACCCCTAATTCTAACACAAACCCTAACACTAACATTAACTGTATCCCTAACACTAACACTAAACCTAACACTAATCCTAACCCTAACCTAAGAGTAAACCTAACCTTAACCCTAACCCTATCACTAACACTAACCATAAACATAATCATAAACCTATCACTAACCCTAACATTAACCCAACAGGAACACTAACACTAACCCTAACCCTAACACTAACCTAACAGTAACACCAACTCTAAATTAAAAATAAATGTAAACTTAACACTAACCCTAACCCTAAACCTTACCCTAACAATAAACGTATTTCTCACACTAACCCTAACACTAACCCTAAACCTAACTCTAACTGTAACACTAACCCTAACCCTAACACTAACACTAACACTAAACTTATCCCTAACCCTACCACTATCTGTAACTCTAACACTAATTTAACCCAAGCACTAAAACTTACCCTAAACCCAAACCTAAACCTAAACCCAACCCTAACACCACCTTAACCCTAACCATAACATGAACCCTAACCCTAATTCTAACACTAACCCTAACCCTATTTCTGACCCTAACACTAACCTTAAACCTAACCTTTACCATAACTCTAACCATAACACCAATGCTAACAATAATCCTAATTCTAACCCTAACCCTAACACTAACACTATCTCTAAACCTAAACCTAACCCTAATTCAAACTGTAACCCTAATACTAATACTAACCCTACCATAAAACAAACCCAAACAATAAGCCTAAAACTTACCCTAACCTAACCTTAACCCTAATGCTAACCCAAATCTTAACACTAAACCTAACCTTAAACCTAAACCTAACCCTAACCCTAAAACTCACCTTAACCCTATCCCTAACTCAAGACCTAACCCTAACCCTATCACTAACCCTAACACTAAACCTAACCCGAATATAAACCCTAAAACTTACCCTTACCCTAAACCTAATGCTAACACTAACACTAAATCTAATTCATACCCTATCACTAACCCTAACACTAACCCTAACCCTAACCTTATACTTAAATGTAACCCTAACCCTAACTCTAAGCCTAATATAAACACTAACACAAACCATAACACTAAACCTAACCCAACCCTAACCCTAACATTACCGAATTCTAAACCTAACCCTAAAACTAATCATAAGTCTAAAGCTAAAAGTAACCCTAACTCTAACACAAACCCTAACCCTAACCCTAATCCTAATGGTAACACTAACCATAACCCTAACCCTAACCCTAATATTAACCCCAAACCTATCCCTAAACCAACACTACACCAAACACTAACTGTAACCCTAACACTAACACTAACCCTAACACTAAAACTAACCCTATCCTTATCACTAAAACTAACACTAGCAGGAACCCTAACCCTAAACCTAACACTATCCCAAACCCTAACACTATTACTAATACTAATCCTAACCTTAACCATAACACTAAACCTAAACCTAATCCTAACCCTAACCCTAATATAACCCTAGCCATAACCCTAAAACAAAACCCAATCAGAAACCTAACCATAACCCTATCAGTTACCCAACCCTAACCCTAAACCTACATTAACCCTAACCCTAAGACTAACCCTAACCCTAAACCTAAAATCAAACCTAACTCTAACACTAATCCAAACCCTAACACTAACCCTGTCTCTAACCCAAATCCTAACCCTAAAACTAACACTAACTCTAAGCCTAACACAAACCCTAAAACTAAACATAAACCTAACCATAACCCTAACAGTAAACCTAACCCTAACCCTAACACTAACCCTAACTCGAACATGAACCCTAACCCTAACCCTAACTGTAACACTACTCCTAACCGTAACCCTAACACAAACCCTAACCGCAACAATAACCCTTACCCTAAATAATCCTAACCCTAACCTAACCGTAAACCTAACCCTAACACTAACCCTAATCCTAAACATTACTCTATCACTAACCCTAAGCCTAACCTAACCCTAAACCTAACGCTAACACTAATCCTAATCCTAACCCAACGCTAACCCTAAACGCAACACTAAGCCTAACCCAAAATGTAACACTAACTCAAACCCTAACCCTAACACTATCCTAACCCTAATCTGAACTGAAATCCTAACCCTAAACCTGACACTAACACAAACCTTAAACCTAACCCTAAATCTGACCCTAACCCTAACTAACCCTAAACCTAATTCTAACCCTAACACTAAATGTAAGCATAACGCTAACACTAAAACTAACACTAAGCCTAACCCTAATGCTAACACTTTCACTAACCCTAAACATAACCTTAATTCTAATTGTAACACTAAACGTAAACCTAACTCTAACCCTAACACTAACCCTAACCCTAAACATATTCCTAACATTAACACTATCCCTACCTCTAACACTTACCCTCACCTATTGCTAACACTAACTCTAACCCTAATGCTAACACTAACTCTAACCCTAATCCTAAACTTTATCCTAATCCTATACCGAACCCTAACACAAAACCTAACCCTAACACTAACACTAACCCTAACACAAAACCTTACCCTAACCCTAACACTAACCCTAAACTTCACCCTATCCCTAACACTAACCATAACTGTAACACAAACCCTCACACTAACCAAAACCCTAACCCTAATCTAACTCCAACCCTAAACCTAACCTAAAACATACCCTAACCCTAACCCTAACACTAAACCTAAAACTAACCTTACCCTAAATCTAATGATATACTAAGAATAAACATAACCATAAACCTAACCCTAAATCTAACCCTAACACAAACCCAAACCTAACCATATCCCAACACTAAACCTAATCTGAATCCTAATCGTCATCGTAACCCTAACCCTAAACCTAACCCTCACCTCAAGACAAACCTTAACACTAAAGCTAAGACTAACCCTAACCCTAAACCTAACCTTAACCATAACTGTAACACTAACCCCATCCCTAACCCTAACCCTAACTAACTAACACTAACTCTATCTGTAACCACAATCCTAACTCTAATAATTACCCTAACACTAACCTTAACACTATTACTAACACTAAAGCTAACATTAATCCTAACCCTAACCCAAATACTAGCCCTAACCACAATCCTAACTCTATCACTAACACGAACCCTAAATATAAGCCTAACACTAACCCTAAACCAATATCTATCTCTAACACTATTCATAACCCTAAACGTAACACTAAACCAAACAATAAAACTAACCGAACTGTAAACCTAACCCTAACCCTAACACTCACCCTAATCCTAACCCTAACACGAACCCTAATGCTAACCCTAACACTAACCTAATTCTATCCCTAACTCTAACACTACCCCTAAACCTAATCCTTACCATAACTCTCATTCTAACCAGAACCCTAACACTAACCCTAAACCTAACACTAACACTAACACTAATATCAACACTAGCCTTAACCCTAAACCTAATCTGAACTGTAAGACTTACCCTAACACAAACCGTAACACTAAGCCTAAAACTAACCCTAACCTAACTCTAACACTAAACCTAACACTAAATGTAACCCAAACCCTAACACTAAACCTAACATCAAAAATGAAACCTAACTTAACCCTAAAAATTACCATAAACCTAACCCTAAACCGAGCACTAATGATAACCTTAACCCTAACCCTAACCCTAACCATAACACTAAACCTAAACCTAACCATAAACCTATTCCCAAACTTAACACTATCCCTAACTCCAACCCTAACACTAAATGTATCCCTAATCCTAATCCTAAAACTAACCCTAAGATGAACCCTAAACCTTATCCTACCACTCACCCTAACCATAAACCAAATTCTAACCCTAACCCTAACACTAACTTTAACCTTAACCCTAACCAGTACCCTAATACTAATCCTAACTACAACCCTAACCCTAACCCTAAACATAATCCTAATCCTAACCCTAACCCTTAAACAAATCTTAAATTAATCTTAACAATAACCCAAACCTAACTCTACCTTTAATCCTAACCGTAATTAAACCTAAGACGAATACGAAACCTAACACTAACCGTAACCAAAAACCTAACCCTAACCGGAATGCTAATACCAACCCTAAAACTCACCCTATACCTAACCCTAATCCTAAAACTAAATCTAAACCTAACACTAACCCTAACAAAAGCATTAGTCCTATCCCTAAACCTAACCCTAACCCTAAACTAAACATAACACTAACCCTTAGCACATTTCTAACACGAACCCTAACCCTAACTTTAACCATAACTTTAACACAATCCCTAACCCTAACCCTGAACCTAACTTAACCTGAATCCTAACCTAACCATAACCGTAACCCTAAACCTAATCCTTACCCTAACACAAACCATACCACTAACCATAACCATAACCCTAACCCTAATACTATCTCTATCCGTAACTGTAAACGTAACCCTAACACTTACCCTAACCCTAACCCTCACCCTAATGCTAACCATAACCCTAAACCTAACCCTAACCCTAACAGTAACCCTAACACTAACATTAACCCTATCCCTTACACTAACACTAACCATAACACTAATCCTAACCCTAATCCAAATACTGACCCTAACCCAAACCCTAACACTATCACTAACAGTAACCTTAAACATAACCCTAATCCTTTCACTAACCCTATCCCTAACCCTAATACTAACACTAACGATAACCATAACCCAAATCTAAAAGTAACACTAACCCTTACTCTAAAACTAAATGTAAACTTAACACTAATCCTAAAACTAAACTTTATCCTAACAGTAACCCTATCCCTAAACCTAACCCTAACACTAACCCTAACCCTAACACTAACCCTAAACCTAACCCTAACACTAACCCTAAAACTAACACTAACCCTAACCATAACATTAACCTTGAACCTCAGGCTAACACTAACCCTAAATCTATCCCTAACACTAACACTATCCATAACCCTAACCCTAACTTTAACTCAAACACTAAAACTAACCCTAATCCTAACCCTAACACTAACACTCACACTAACTCTAATCCTAACACAAACTCTAACTTTAACCCTAACCCTGACACTATCCCTTATCCTAACACTAACCCTCAACATATCCTTTACCATAAATCTAACACTAAACCTAACCCTAACAGTAACCCTAACACTAAACCTAACCCTAACACTAAAACTAACCTTAATCTGAAATGTAACCCTAAACCTAATACTAATTCTAACCCTATCACAAACCCTAACACTAAGCATAAAATTAACCCTAAACATCCGTAACTCTAACCCTCACCCTAACCCTAACCCAAACCCTAACTCTAAACATAACCTTTAACTGAAACCTAAACCTAACCCTCCACCTCACCCTAACCCTAACTCTAAACTGAGCACTGACCCTAAACCTAATCCTATCCCTAACACTAAACCTAACCCTAAAAGTAACCCTAACTCTTGCCCTAACCCTAACACTAAACCTAACCCTAATGCTAACCCTAACACTAATTCTAAACGTTACCCAAACTTTAACTCTAACACTAACCCTAACCCTAACCCTAATCCTAACACAAACATTAACCCAAACCAAAATCCTAAACCTATCCTAAACCAAACACTAACCCTTTTATAACCTTAACCCTAACCCTAACTCTAACCATAATACTAAACATAACCCTATCCTAAATCTAAAACTAACCCTAAATCTATCCCTAACCTAACACTACACATAAACCTAACCATAACACTAACACTAACACTAACCCTAACACTAAACCTAAACATAACACTAAAGCTAAACATAAACCTAACATGAACCCTAACACTAATCATAAACCTAATCCTAACACCAAACCTAACACTAACCCAAAAGATAAACTAACAGCAAACCTAACCCGAACCCTAACCATAATTTTCTCAATAACCTAACCTAACCCTAAACCTACACTAAACCTAACCCTAAGACGAACCCTAAACCTAAAACTAAACCTAAACCTAACCCTAACCCTAACCCTGCACTATCCCTAACCCTAAACCGAAACCTAATACTAACCCTAACCCTAACTCTAAAGCTTACATTAAACCTAACCCTAACCATAAATGAAACAGTAACCATAACCCTAAATGTAACACTAACCCAAACCCTGATTCTAACAATAAACTAACCCTAAACTTAACCGAAACCCCAAACCTAAGCCTGACTCTAACACAAACATTAACCCTAACACTAACACTAACACCAACCCTAACACTAACTCTGAAACAAAACCTAAGCCTAAACAGAACTCTAACCCAAACCCTAACCCTTAACCTAACACTAAAACTAACCCTAACACTAACTTTATCACCCACCTTAAACCTAACACTAACCATAACACTAAAACTAACCCTAACCCTAACCTAACACTAACACTGAACCTAAAACTATCTCTAAGCTTAACACTATCCCTAACCCTAACACTAACACTAAAACTAACCTAAATGTAAACATAACCTTAACACGAAACCTAATCCTAACCCTACAAAAAACTGTAAACCTAAGCCAAATTCTAACCCTAACCCTAACAATAACCCTAATCATTACCCTAATAGTATCCCAAACACCAAACCTAACCCTAACCCTAACATTTATACAAATGCTAACTTTAATCTTAACCCTAAAACTAACTCTAATCCTAAACCTTACTTTAACCCTAACCCTAACCCTAAATCTAACACTAACCCTAACCCTAACCCTAACACTCAACCTAACACCAATCTGAACGCTAATACTAACCCTAAAACTAACCCTATCACTAACTGTAACCCTGAAACTAAAACTAAAACTAACACTAACCATAACCCAAACATAAAACTTAAGACTAACATGACAGTAACATTAATCCTAAACCTAATCCTAAACCTAAACCTAACACTAGCCCTAAACATATCCCTAACAAGAACCCTAATCCTAACACTAATCGTACTGCTAACAGGAACCTTAATCCGAACCCTAAAACTAACACTACCCATAAACCTAACCCTAACCCTAACAATCACCCTAAACCTAATCCTAATACTAACACTGAAACTGACCCTAACCAGAACACTAACCCTAACACTAACCCGAAACCTAACCCTAACACTTTCACTAAAAATAAACGTAAACATAATTCTAGATGTAACCCTAACCCTAACCCTAAACCTTTGCCTAACATTAAGATTATCACTAACGCTAACCCTAACACTATCCTAACACTAACCCTAACACTAATCTCAATTGTAACCCTAACCTAACTTATAGTAAACCTAAATCTAAACCTAAACCAAATCCTAACCATAACCGTAACCCTAAACATAACCCTAACTGTAACCCTAACAAAAACCTTAACCCTAAACCAAACAATAGCCTTCTCCTAATCCTAGCTCTAACCCTAAAAATAATTTTAAACTATCACTAATTCTAACCATAACCCTAAACATTAACCTAAACATTAACCTAACCCTAATCCTAACCCTACAACGAATGCTAACCCTAACCCTAAAGGTAACATGAAACCTAATCCTTACAATAACCCTAACCTTAATCTAACCCTAACCCTAAGCCTAACCTAACACTAACCCTAACCCTAAACCTAACCCTATCACTAACCTTATTTCTGACCCTAACACTAATTCTTAAGTAACTCTAAGCATAACATTAACTCTAACAGTAACCTTATCCTATCATGAAACCTAACACATATCCTAACCCTAACACTAACCCTAAACCTAACCCTAACACAAACCCTAATCCTTTCCATAACAATAACCTAACCTTAACCCTAACCCTAACACTAACACTAACCCTAACCCTTACACAAACAATAATCCTAACCCTAACACTAACCATTATTCTAAACCTAACCCTAACCCTAACCCTAACCCTAATCCTAATACATACCTTAAACTAACCCTAAACCTAACCTTGTCCCTAAATGTAACACTATAAGTAACCCTAATCATAACACTAACCCTAACCCTAAACCTAGCCCCGACTCTAACCCTAGCCCTCATCCTAGAGCTAATCCCCACTCAAACCCTAATACTTACACTAAACCTAACCCTGACACTAACCGTAGGCCTAACCCTAACCTAGTCTTAATTCTAAATTTAACCCTAGCCCTAACATTAGCTCTAACCCTATCCATTACCCTAAAGAAAAGCCTAAACCAAATGCTAACCCTAGGCCTAATGCTAACACTATCACTAAAAATAACCATATCCATTACTCTAAACCTAACCTGAATCCTAAACCTAACCCTATCCACTACCCAAATCCCTAAACAAACCCTAGTGCTAATACAAGCCTTAAACCTAAACATTAACCTAAACCAAACCATGCCCAGACACTGAACCTAATGAAACACCTAACTCTAAACGTGACCTTACCATAAACCTAACACTTACACTAGACCTAGCCATAACCTAACCATAAAACTACCACTTACTTTGAACCTAGGCCTGACATTAGTACTAGCCTTACACTTAGCTCTAGCCTTAACACATATACTCATCCTGGCACAAAACCTAGCCTTGATCCTAAACTGAACCCTAACCATATACCTAAATCAAATTCTAACCCGAACTGTAGCTCTAAACCTAGCTATAACCCCATCCCTTCCCCTAAACCTAACCCTAATCCTAACACAAACACTAACCTTAACCCTGGTCCTAACCCTAGGCTTAACCCTAACACTAACCCTAGCCCTAATTCTAGCCCTAATTTAGCCCTGACTCTAAACCTAAACCTAACCCTAGGCCAAAGAATAACTCTAATTGTACCCCAGTCGTATTTCTAGTTCTAACCGTATCCAAACTGTAACCCTAACACTAGCCCTAACCTTAATCCTAATGCAGGCCCTACCCCTAAACCTAGATCTAACCATAACAATAAATCTAAGCCTAAACCTCATCCTACCACTAGTCCTAACACTATCACTAATCCTAAAACTAGCCCTAACCCTAGCCCTAGCTCTAAAACAAAACTGAGTATAGCCAAAACCTAACCCTAGTCTAATGGTAATGCTAGACCTGACATTAGCCCTATCCCTAATTCTTACCCTAACCCTAACCCAAAACCTAACCCTACTCCTATTCTTAATTCTAGCCCTAATTTGAGTACTATCCATAACCCTGATCAGTAACACTGATCCTGACTCTGACCCTAACACTAACCCTATCTGTAATCATCTCTCTAAACCTAAACCTAATCTAAACACTAGACCTTGAACTAGACCTAATGCTTTCTCTAAAACTAACCTTAATTTTTACTCTATTTCTTTCAATAGCCATAGTCCTACCTCATCCCTAACCTAAACCAAAATCTGTCCCTAATCTGATCCCTAACCCTAGCTTTAACCCTATCACTAACCCTCACCCTAGCCCTAACACTTAACCAAAACCTAACCCAAAAAATTAAACCTTGACCTAACCCAAACCATGGCACTAATCCTAACCATAACCATAGCCCTAACCCTATCTCTAGTCTTATTTATTACCCTAACCATAACCCTAACAGATTTCTAACACTAGGCCTAAAACTAACCATAGACCTAACCTAACAATAACCCTATGCCTAACTGTAGCTTTAATCCTATCTATTACCCGAACCATAATCCTGAATTCTATCCTTAGGGCTAACCTTAACACTATTCCAAACCCTAAGGCTGTCCATTACCCTAAACCTAAAATGAACCCTAAACCTAACCATATCCATTAACCTAACTCTAATACTAATCCTAATGCTATTTTGAACCCTAACCCTAAACCTTAACCTAATACATACCCTAACCCTGATTCTGACCCTAACAATACCCTAGCTGCAAAGCTGACCCTAACATTCAACCTAACCCTTACAATAGATCTGGCTATAAACCTAACCCTAAAACTATCCCCAACCATAACCCTAGATCTGACATTAGCCCTAGCAGTAATCCTAGCCCTAATCCTAACACAAATCCTAGCCCTAATCCTAGCACTAAGCCTAGACTTAATCCTAACCATAACTTAACCCTAGCCCTATCCCTAATTTTATCCTTTGACTTATCCAATAACGTAGCTGTAACATCATAACTTACTCTAATCCTTGCACTAAACCTAATCCTAAAACTAACCCTAGCACTAATCCCAGCCCTAAATTAGCCATAACCCTAATTCTAACTATTGCCCTATCCATAAACCTAGCTATAAACCAATACCTTTCCCTAAACCTAACTCTATCCCTAACACATACACTATCCCTAAACCTAGCCGTAACCCTAAGACTAACCCTAGCACTAATCCTAGCCCTAAAGTAGCCCTAACCTTAAACATACCCTAACCTTAGCCCTAACACTAAATCTAACTCTCGCCATATCCCTATTTCTAGTTCTAACCCTATCTGTTATCATAACCATAACACTAGCCCTAACTTTAGCCCTAACCATAGCCCTAGCCCTAAACCTAGATCTAACCATAACAATTAATATAAGATTTAACTTCACCTTACTACTAGCCCTAAAACTATCGATAATCCCAAAACTAGCCCTAACCCTATCCCTAGCTCTAATACAAAACTGAGCCATAGCTGTGGCTAACCCTCACCTAAACGTAATCCTAGACCTGACATTAGCCCTATCCCTAATTCTTACCCTAACACTAACACAAATCCTAACCCTACACCTAGGCTTAACCCTCACCCTAATTTGAATCCTATTCCTAACCCTAAAAGTAACACTGATCCTGACACTGACCCTAACACTAACCCTATCTCTAATCATCCCTCTAAACCTAAACCTAATATAAACACTAGATCTAGTCCTAATGCTAACCCTAATACTAGTGCTAATCAAAACCCTAGTTCTTACATTAACCGTAGCCCTACACTAATCTAACCCAAAACCTAGCCCTAATCTGAACCCTAACTCTAGTTTTAAACATAGCCCTAACCCTATCACTAGCCCTAACACTTAACCTAAACCTAACCCTAAACTTAAACCTTGTCCTAACCCGAAACCTAAACTGAACCATAACCCTATTCCTAACCATAACACTAGCCCTAAACCTAGATAATACATTTATCCATTACCCTAACCATAACCCTAAGCAAATTCTAACCCTAGGCCTAACCCTAACCATAGCCCTAACCTAACCATAATCCTAGTCCTAACTGTAACTCTAATCCTATCAATTACCAGAACCATATCTTTAACCAAATTCTATCCCTAGGCCTTACTGTAACCCTATGCCTTACCCTAACCCTGTTCATTATACTAAACTTAACCTGAACCTGAAACCTAACCATATCCATTAACCTAACCCTAATGCTAATTTTAGCCCTAACCCTAAACCTTAACCTAACCCATACCCTAAACCTGACTCTGACCCTAATAATACCCCTAGCTGTAAATCTGAACCTAATGCTCAATGTAACCCTTACAATAGACCTGGCCATAAACCTAAACCTAAAAATATCCCTAACCATAACCCTAGAACTGATATTAGCCCTAGACCTAATCCTAGCCCTAACCCTAACACAAACCCTACCCCTAATCCTAGCCCTTATCCTTATCCTAATCTTAACCGGAGCCCTAACCCTAATTTTATCCCATGCCCTAGCCCAAAATGTAGCTGTAACATCATACCTTACCCTAACCCTAACGCTAACCCTAATCCGAGCCCTAACTTTAGGCCCAAACCTAATACTAACCCTAGGGCTAATCCTAGCCCTAATTTAAACCTAATCCTAAACCAAATCCTATCCCTAGCCCTAAGACTAACTCTAACTCTCACCCTAGACCTATCCAAATTTCAAAACCTATCCCTTACCATAACCCAAACCTAGCCCTTTCCCTAGCCCAAACCCTAACTCTAACCATTACCCTAGCCCCAAACCTAGGATAAGGGCTAGATTTAGTGTGATGCTAGGATCCTAACATAAAGATTAAACCTAACACTAGACCAAACAATAGTCCTAATTGTGGCCCTAACCATAATACTAACCCTAACCCGACAATGACCCTTAAACCTAAACAAACTGTAGCTCTAAACCTTATCCTAACCCAAAACCAAACCCTAACATTAGACATATCTATAATCCTGACCCTACAACTAGCCATAAACATATTCCTAACTCTTATATTTCCCACAGCCCTAATCCTAGTCCTAGCCCTAACACAAACCCTCTTCCTAGCACTAAATATAGCCTTAAATCTAACCCTAGCCCTAACCCTAATTCTAACCCTTGCCCTAGCCCTAAACCTAGCTATAACCCCATCCTTTCCCCTAACCTTAACCCTAGCCCTAAATCTAGCCCTAATTTAGCCCTACTCTAAACCTAACCCTAACCCTAGCCCTAAGACCAACTCTAACTCTTGTCCTAGCCCTATTTCTAGTACTAACTCTGTCCATTAATAACCCTAACACTAGCCCTAAACTTACCCCTAAACACAGCCATAGCCCTAAACTTAGATCTAACCATAACAATATATCTAAGCCTAAAACTCACCATGCCACTAGCGCTAACAATATCTCTAATCCTAAATGTAGCCCTATCAGTAAAACAAAACTGTGACAAAGCCCTAAACCTAACCCTAACCAAACGATAATCCTAGACTTGACATTAGATCTATCCCTAATTCTTACTCTAACCCTTACACAAACCCTAACCAACACCTAGCCTTAACCCTAGCCCTAATTCGAGTCTATCCCTAACTCTGATCAGTAACACTGATGCTGAATCTGACAGTAACACTAACCCTATCTCTAATCATCACCCTAAACCTAAACCTAACATACATACTAGATTTAGACATAATGCTAAACATAACACTAGGCCTAATCATAACCCTAGTTCTAAATAGGCCTAACCTAACTCAAAACATATACCTAATCAGAGCCCTAACCCTAGCTTTAACCCTAGCCCTAACCCTAACCCTATCCCTAAAACTTAACCTAAACCTAACTATGAACCTAAACCTTGCCCTAACCAGAACTCTAATCCAAACCATAGCCCTAATTCTAACCATAATCCTAGCCCTATCCCTAGATCTAAAATTATCCATTACCCTAACCATAACCCTAACAAAATTCTAACCCTAGGCCTTACCCTAACCATTGCTCTAACCTAACCATAACCCTAGTCCTAACTCTAGCTCTAATCTAATCTATTACCCTAAACATAACCATAATCAAATTCTATCTCTAGCCCTAAACCTGACCCTACTCCTAACCCTAAACCTGTTTATTACTCTAAATCTAAACTTAACCCTAAACGTAACCCTATAAATTATCCTAAGCCTAACATTAATCCTAATGCTAATTTGAGCCCTAAGCCTAATCCTTAAGCTAACCCATATCCTAACCCTGACTCTGACCCTAATAATACCCCTAGCTGTAAACCTGAACCTAACCTTCAAACTAACACAATAGATTTGGACATAATCCTTAGCCTAAAACTATCCCTAACCATAACCCTACACCTGAAATTAGCCCTATCCCTAATCCTAGCCCTAACCCTAATACAAATACAATCCCTAATCCTATCCCTAAGCCTAGCCTTAATCCTAACCCTAACATTAACCTTAGCCCTAACCCTAATTTTATGCTTTGTCCTATCCCTAAATGTACCTATAACATCATACCTTACTATAACCCTAATGCAAACCCGAAACCTAGGCCTAAACCTACAACTAACCATAGCTCTAATCTAGCCCTAATGTAGCCCTAACCCTAAACCTAACACTATCCTTATCCTTAAGACTAACTCTAACTCTCGCACTAGCCCTATTCCTAGTTCTAAAATTATCTGTTACCATAACCCACACCATATCCCTATGCCTAGCTCCAACCCTAGCCCTAACCTTCACCCTAGCCCTAAACCTGGATCTAACCCTAACCTTTAGCCTAAAGCTCACTCTAACACTAGCCCTAACCCTAATGCTAATTGGAAAACTAGCCCTAACAATACCCTAGCCTTAAAATAAAATCAAGCCATAAACCTAACCCTAACACTTAACCTAAATCAAAACCTAACCCTACACCTATCCCTAAACGTAGCCCTAATTTGAGTCCTAACCATAACCCTAGAAGAAACCCTCACCCTTACTTGGAACCTAACAGTAATCTTAGCTCTAAACATTGACATAATGCTAACCCTAGAACTAGCTCTAATCAGAATCCTAGATCTTTCATTAGCTGTAGCCCTAATGCTAATACAAATCCTAGCCAAATTCCGAGGCCTAAACCTATGTTGAACCCTAACCCTAAACCTAACCCTAACTTTACCTCTAAAAATATCCCTTACCCTAAGCCAAACCCTCACCCTAATGCTACCCTAGTCCTAACCATAATCCTTAGCTGACCCCAAACCCTATCTCAATTACTCGTCCTAATCCTAGCCCTCATTCTAGCTCTAACCTTAACTCTAACCCTGACTCTTATTCTTACCCTAACACTAACCCCAGGTCTAAACCTAACACTAACCATAAAGTGAACCCTACCCCTACCATTACTGGTAAACCTATACCTAAACCTAACAGTAACACTAGAACTAGACCAAATCTAATCCTAAATAGAGTCATAAATCTGGCCTTAGCCCTAAACAAAAACCTAGCATTAGCCCTAAAAATAACTGTTAACCTAATGTAAAGACTAACTCTATGCCTAGACCCTATGCTAGTCCTAAATCTGGCCCTCACCTAAACCTAACCCTATCCCGAACAATGACCATTACCCTAAAACAAACTCTAGCTCTAAATCTTATCCTAATCAAAAACCTAACTAGAACACTAGACTTTTCCATAACCCTAACCCTAAAAATAGCCATAATCATATCGCTAGGTCTTACATTACCCATAGCCCTAATGCTAGCCATAAACCTCACACAAACATAGCCCTTTTCCTAGCCCTAAACCTAGCCCTTATTGTAACCCTAACCATAAGCCTAGACCTAACCCTAACCCTAACTGTCGCCCTAAGCCTAATTCTAGGGCAAACTCTAAACTTAATCTAAACATAACCCTAACCCTAACCCTAACATTAGCCCTGAATCTAACCCTAACTCTCACGCTAGCCCTAATCCTAGCTCAAATCTAACACTTACCCTGAACTTAACCCTGACACTAACGCTAGGCCTAACCCTAACCCTAGTCCTAATTCTAATCTTAACCCTAGCCCCAAACTTAGCACGAACCCTATCCATTACCCTAAAGATAAGCCTAACCCAAATGCTAACCCTAGGGGTAATGCTAGCACTATTGCTAACACTAACCCTATTCAGTACTCTAAACCTAACCTGAACTTTAAACCTAACCCTATGAATTACCCTAACCTGAACCCTAACCCTATCCCTAAAGCTAATTCAAACCTTAACCCTAAATCTTAACCTAAACCAAACCGTACTCGAACCTTGACCTTAATAATACACCTAGCTTTAAACCTGACCCTTAACCTAAACCTAATCCTTACACTAGACCTAGCCATAACCTAACCCTAAAACTAACCATAACCATAAACCTAGACTTGACATTAGCCCCAGCCCTAATCTTAGACCTAACCCTAACACAAACACTAGTCCTCATCTTAGGCCTTTACCTAGCCTTAATCCTAAGCCAAACACGAACTCTAGCCCTATCTCTGATTTTAACCCACTCCATAGACCTGAACTTAGGTATAACCCCATTCTTTCCCCTAACCCTATCACTAACCCTAACCCTAACACTATCCATATCTCTAGCCCTAACCTTAGGCCTAACCCTAACACTAACCCTAGCACTAATCCCAGCCCTAATTTAGCCCTAACCCTAACTCTACCCCTAACCCTGGCCTAAGACTAACTCTAACTTTCCCCCTAGCCCTATTTCTAGTTCTAATCCTATCCATTACAATAAACCTAAAACAAGCCCTAACCTTAGCCCAGACCCTAGCCCTAGACCCTACCCTAGATCTATCCATACCTGTACATTTGACCCTAACCCTAAGCCTAATCCTCAACCTACCTCGAGTCCTAACACTACCGCTAATCCTAAAACTAGCCATAACCCTAGGCTTATCCCTTAAATGAAAGGGAGCCATTGTCCTAACACTAAATGTTAACCTAAACCAAACCCTAACCCTAAACCTAGCCATAAGCTTCTAGCTCTAATTCATGTCCTAGTCCTAAAATTAACCCTGACCCTGACTTATATTCTAACACTAACCTTAATTCTAAATATCACACTAACCTTAAAGATAGTGCTAACACTAGATCTAGAACAAATACTGACTCTAATCATAACCTTAGTTCTGATATTAGCCTTAGCCCTAACCCTAGCCCTAAACCTAACAGAAAAACTAGCCCTAATCTGAGTCCTAACCCTACATGTAAACCTAAACCTAAACCTAGCCCAAACCCTAACCCTAACCCTAATCCTAGCCCTAACCCTAGCTCTAACTATCACTTACCCTAAGCCAAACCCTATCCATAATGCTAATCTCAGTCCTAATCCTAATCCATAACTGAATGCAAACCCTAACCCTATTACTAGTCCTAACCCTAGCCCTCATTCTAGCTCTAACCCTAACTCAAATCATTACCCTAACACAAACCCTCAGTCTAAATCTGACCCTAACGCTAAAACAAACCTTAAAACTAGCCCTAACAATAAACTTATACCTAAACCTAAGCCTAACATAAGCCCTAGACCTAAGCCTAATTCTAAATAGAGCAATAGCTCTAGACCTAGACCTGAAAAAACTGATCCCTGGCCCTAACATTATCTTTAAACTAAAGCAAACACCAACCCTATTCCTAGACCTAAACCTAGTCCTAACTCTGGCTTTCACACTAAACTTAACTCTAACCTGAAGACTGACCCTAACACTAACACTAAACCTAGCTCTAAACCTGAATCTAACCCAAAACCTAAGCCTAACACTAGACATAGTCATAAACCTAACCCTAAAACTAGCTCTAATCAGAACCCTAGATCTTACATTACACAAAGCCTTAACCCTGGGCCTACACCTAACACAAAACCTAACCCTATTCTGAGGCCTAATCCTACCCTAAGCATAACCATAATCATAAATGTAGCCCTAAACTTAACCCTCACCTTAGACATGACCCTAGCTCAAAGCATAACTCTTAGCCTAAACATAAACCTAGCCCTAGCCCTAATCCTAACTTAAGCCTAGTAGTAACCCTAGCTCTAAACCTAACCCTATCCCTAACCCGAATCATTAACCTAACCCTTGACTTAACCCTAAACTTTACCTTTGCCATAAACTTAACCCTAAACATTACCTTAAATCAAAGCTTTTCATAATCCTTAGCCCAAGCACTAACCTATCTCTAAAACTAACCCTAACCTGAGGCCTCAACCTAACCCTGAAATTAGCTCTAACCCTAATGCTATTCCTAAAATTAGTGCTAATCCTAGCCCTAGCCCTAAAACAAAACCGAGCCATACCACTAACACTAACCCTTACCCTAGACCAAACCCTAACCCTATACCAGCCCTAACCCTAGCCATAATTTGAAACCTAACCCTAACCCTAAACCTAAACACGACCCTAACTCATATCCGAACACTAAACTTAGCTCTAAACATCACCCTAACCATAAATCTAATGCTAACAATAGACCTAGGCCTAAACTTAACCTTTAAACTACCCCTAATTGTAACCCTATTTCTAACAATAGCCATAACCATAACACTAGCCCTAACCATAATACAAAATTAGCCCTAATTCAAGCCCTTACACGAGCTTTAACCCTAAACCTAACCCTAACCATAGTCGTAACCTTAGCTCCAAACCTATCCTTTACCCTAAGCCAAACCCTCACCCTAATGTTAACCATATTCTTAGCACTAATCCTTAGCCTAACCAAAACATAACTCTATAATTAGTCCTAACCCTCGCCTTCATTCTAGATCTAAGCATAACCCAAACCCTAACCCTATCCCTGACCATTATTCTGACCCTAACAATAATCTTAGCTCTAAATCTAAACCTAACCCTAAACCAAACCCTAACACTAGCCCTCCTGGTAACCTTATACCTAAATCTAACCCTCACACTAGCCCTAGACCAAAACGTAATTCTAAATCTAGCTATATCTATAGCTCTAAACCTAAAGACAAACCAGATCTAGCCTTAAAAATAACCCTTAACCTAACTCAAACTTTAACCCTACCTCTAGACCTAGCACTAGTCCTAATTCTGGCTTTAACTCTAACCATTACCCTACCCGAAAATGGTCCATGACATTAACACTAACCCTAGCTCTAAACTTCAACCTAACCCTAAAACTCTCCCCAAAACTACACCTAGCCCTAACATTAACCATAAAACTAGTCTTAATCATTACACTAGTTCTTACATTAGCCATAGCCCTAACCTATCACCAAACCTAGCCCTAATCCAAGTCCTACATTAGCTTTAACCCTAAAGCTAACCTTAACAATAACCCTAGTCCTAACTGTAACCCTAAGCCTAACCCTAGATGTAATCCTAACCATAAACATAGCCTTAACCCTAGCTCTAACCCTATTCTTTACCCTAAGATAACTATAATCCTTATGATAACCCTAGGTGGAACGCTAATCCTAGCACTAGACTTAACCCTATCTATTAACCTAAACCTATCCTGAAGCCTAAACCTAACTGGGTCATTACCCGATCCCTAAACATAAGACTAATTTGAGCCCTAAACCTAAACCTTAACCTAACCCAAACCCTAAACTTGACCCTAACTCTCAAAATACCCATAGCTCAAAACCTGACCTAACAAGAAACCCAAACTTTATAATAGACCTAGCCATAAACCTAACCCTAAAACTATCCCTCCCCATACACTAGAACTGGCATTAGCCCTAGCTCTAATCTAGCCCTTACCCTAATACAAAACTTAGCCCACATCCTAGCAAGGAACCTCACCTTAATCATAACCCTAACCCTAATGTTAACCCTAATCTTAACCATAATTCTCACCCTAGCCCTAAAACTAGCTATATTCCCATCCCTTAACCAAAACCTAACCCTAATCCTAAACCTAACAATAACCCTAGCCCTATTCCAAGCCCTATTTTAGCCCTATCCATAACCTTAACCTTAGCCCTAAGACTAACTCCAGCTCTCACACTAGCCTTATATCTAGTTCTAACCCTGTCCCTTACCATCACCATACAACTAGCCCTAAATGTAGCCCTACCCTAGCCCTATACTTAGGCCTATCACAAAACCTAGATCTAAACCTAACTCTAAATTTAACCCTAACCCTAAGACTAAGCCTAACCATAACTGTACTCTTATCCCTAATCCTTAACCTAAGCCTAAATCTCACACTTACACTAGCCCTAACCCTAAGACTAATCTCTAAACTAGCTCTAACCCTACCCCTAGCCCTAAAACAAAACCAAGTCATAGCCCTAACAATAACCCTTGATCTAAACCAAACACTAACCCTACACCTATCCCTATCCCTATCCCTAATTATAGTCTAACCCTAACCTGAAAACTAACCCTTACCCTGACTCTGACCCTAACACTAAACCTGGCTCTAAACACCATCGTCACTGTAAACCTAACCTTAACACTAAACCTAGATCTAACTCTAAACCTATAACTACCTGTAATCATAAACCTTCTTCATACATTAGTGCTAGCCTTAACCCTAGCCCTAACATAACACAAAACCTAGCCTTAATCTGAGTCCTAAATGTAACTTTAATGCTAAAATTAATCCTAACCCTAACCCAAACACTAGCCCTAATACTATACATAACCCTAGCCATAACCTATAGGCTAACTCTATCCATTACCATAACGATAACCCTAACCCTTCTGATAACCCTAGGCCTAAACCTAACCCTAACCCTATACTTTGCATTAAACCAAACCTAAACCCTAAACCTAACCATGTCATTACCCTAACCCTAAATCTAACACTAATTCTATCCATGCACCTAAACACTAACTTAACCCAAACCCTAATCCTGACACTGATTCTAAAAAATAACCCTAGATCTAAACCTGACCCTATCCAAAAACCTAATGCTTACACTGGACCAAGCCATAAACCTAACACTAAATCTATCCCTAACTGTAACCCTACACCTGACATTAGCCATAGCCCTAATACTATCCCTAACCCTAAAACAAATCCTAGTCTTCACCATAGCCTTAATCCTAACCCTAACCCTAACCCTAACCCTAGTTCTGACCCTAATACTAACCCTCGCCCTTGCCCTAAGCCTAGCTATAACCACATCTCTTACCCTAAATTAAACACTAACTCTAACCCTAACCCTAGAGGTAACCATTGCCTTATCCTTAGCCATCGCACTAACCCTAGATCAAAATCTAAATCTAAATCTAACACTAATTCAATGCCGAAGCCTAATCCTAAAACTAGCCCTAAACCTAGCCCTAACATAACCCTAGCCATAATTTAGCCCTATCCCCAAACTTAACACTAACCCTAGCTCTAAGACTAATTCTCTCATACTAGCCCTATCACTAATTCTAACCCTATCCCTTACCATAACCCTAACCTTAGCCATAACCCTAGTGCTAACCCTTTCCCTATCCTTATCCCTAGCACTAATCTTAGGCAAAATGTAACTCTAAAAGTAGCCTTAAGCCAAAGCCTAAGCCTCACCCTAACACTAGCCCAAAACATAACACTAATCCTAAAATGAACCCTAACGCTAGCCCTAGCCATAAAACAAAACCGAGCCATAGCTCTTACCCTAAACATTAACCTAAACCAAACCCTAACTTTACACCTAGACCTAAACCTAGCCCTAATTCCATTTGGAAGCTGAACCCTAAAACTAATCCTGAACCTGACACTGACCCTAACACTTCTAGCTCTAAACATCACCCTAAGAGTAAAACTAACCCTAACACTAAACCTAGTACTAAAACCCTAAAACTAGCCCTATTTGTAAACCTAGTACTTACATTAGCTGTAATCCTAAACCTAGCCCTAACATAACCCAAAACCTAGCCCTAATCAGATCCCTAACCCTAGTTTTAATCCTAAACTAACCATAACACTAGCCCTAATTGTGACCATAATGCTAGCCTTAAAAATTATCTCTAAATCTATCCATTAACATAACCATAACCCAAACCATAATGATAAACCTAAGCATAAACCTAACCCAATCCCAAATCCTAACACTTCCATTACCCTAAACCTAACCTGAATCCGAAATCTAAACCTATCATTACCCTAACCCTAATCCTAAAACTAATTCAAGCCCAAACTTGAAACTTTAACCTATCCCAAACCCTAACTCAGACATTGAACCTAATAATATTCCTAGCTCTAAACTTGATGGTAACCCAACACCTAGCCCTTTGCCTAGACTTAGCCATAAACCTAACCCTAAAACTATCTTTAACCATAATTCTGGACCTGAAATTTGCCCTAGCCCTAATCTTAGTCCTAACCCTAAAAACACACCTAGCCCTCATCCTAGGCCTAAACCTAGCCTTAATCATAACCCTATCTCTATCCCTACACCTAACCCTAATTCTAACTGTCACTCTACCTCTAAACCTAGCTATAATGTCATCCCTTACTCTAAATTTAAACCTAACACTAACCCTAACCCTAGGCTTCAGCTAAACGCAAAACCTAGCCCTAATCCTACCCCTAATTTAGCTCTATATCTAACCCTATCCTAACCCTAGCCCTAAGACTAACTCTAAGTCTTGCCCTAGCCCTAGCCTTAGTTCTATCCCTATCCGCTACTATAAACCTAACACTAGCCCTAATACTTGACCTAATGTTACTCCCAGCCCTAATCATAACTCTAAATCTAACCTTAAACCTAAGCCTAAGCCTAACACTAAAACTAGCCCTAACCCTAATGATAATTGTAAAACTAGCCCTAAACCAATCCTAGCAGTAAACCAAAACTGAGCAATAGCCCTAACCGTAAACCTTAACTTAAACCAAACACTAACACTAAACTTAGACCTAAACCTAGTCCTAATTCGAGTCATAAGCCTCATCTAAAAACTAAACCTGAACCTAACTCATATCCTAATACTCACCCTAGATCTAAACACTGCCCTAAATTCAAACCGAACACTAACATTAACAATAGCCCTAATTGGAGTCTCAACGATACCCTAAAACTAACCATGACCCTGATTCCGATCCTAACAAGAACATAGCTATAAATATCACCTTAACCTTAAACCTAACACTATCACTCAAACTACCCCTAAACCTAACCAAAAAACTAACCCTGATGGTAACCCTAGTTCTTACATTAGCTGTTGCCCTAATCCTAGCCCTAACAATAACACAAAAGCTAGCCTTAAACTGAGCCCTAAACCTGGTTTTTACTCTAAATCTCACCCTAACCATAGCCCTATCCCTAGATCTAAATAAATCCCTTACCCTAAGTGAAACCCTAAACCTAAGAGTAACCGCAGACCTATCACTAGTCTTTAGACTAACCAAAACCCTGACCCTATTAACAGTGCAATCCCTAGACTTCATTTTAGCTCTAACACTATCCCAAACCCTAATCCTAACCCTGACCCTTATTCTGACCCTAACAGTAAACCTAGGTCTAACCCTAACCCAAACCATAACCCCAAATTTACCATAATCCTATCCCTAGACCTAACTCTGAACTTAACTTTCAGCCTAGCCTTAATCATACCTCAGAACCTAACCCTTACACTAAACATAACCCTAAACATAATCCTAGTTCTAACCCTCACCTTAACCCTAACACAAGACCTAATTTTAACCATAACCCTAGCCCTAATCTTAACTCTAACTGTACCCATTACCCTAAACATAACCCTTACTATAATGCTAACCCTAGGCTTAACCCAAATACTATTGCTTTCCCCAAACCAATCAATTACCCTAAACTACCCTGAAACCTAGACCTAATCCAATCATTATGCTAACCCTAACCCAAATGCTAAGTCAAGCCCTAACTGTAACCTCAAATCTAAATGAAACCCTAACACTAACCGTGACCCTAATAATTCCCCTAGGTATAAACCTGACTCTTACCCTACCTAACCTTTACACTAGACCTAGCCATAAACCTAACCCTAAAACTATTCGTAACCTTAACCCTAAACGTGATAGTAACTCTGACCATAATCCTAGACCTAACCCTAACACAAACCCTAGCCCTTATACTAGCCCTAAACATAGCCTTAATTTTATCGCTAACCCAAACCGTATGCATAACCCTAACACTAACCCTAGCACTAATCTTAGCTCTAATTTAGCCCTATTACTAAACCTAACCCTAACCATAGCAGAAAGACTAATTCTAACTCTCACCCTATCTCTAACCCTAGTTCCAACCCTATCCCTTACTAGAACCCTAATCCTAGCACTAACCCTTGGTCTAATCCTAGCCCTATTAATGGCCCTGGCCATAACCCTAGATCTAACCATAACTATAAATCTAACCCTAAACCTAATCTTAAACCTAAACCTAACACTAGTCCTAATGCTAGTGCTAATCCTAAAACTACCCCTAACACTAGCCCTAAACCAAAACCGAGCCATAGCCATAATCCTAATCCTTATCCTAAACCAAACCCTAACCCTACACCTAGCCCTAACCATATCTTAATTCTAGTCCTAATCCTAACCTGAAAACTAACCCTGACCCTGACTCTGACCCTAACACTAACCCTGGTTCTAAACATTATCGTCACCATAAACCTCAACGTAACACTAGACGTAAACCTTCCTCTAACCCTATAACTAGTGCTAATCATAACCGTACTTCATACATTAGCCATAGTCTTAACCATAGAACTAACATAACCCAAAACCTAGCTTTAAACTGAGTAGCAAACTTAGCTTTAACCCTAAACTTAAACCTAACCCTAACCGAAATCTAGCCCTAACCCTATACATAACCGTAGCCCTAACCTTAGGTCTAAACCTATTCATTACCCAAAAAAAAAACCCTAACCCATAAGCTAACCCTAGGCCTAACCCTAACTCTATCCATTACACTTAACCAAACCTAAACCCTAAAACATACCCTGTCATTACCCTAAACCTAAATCCTAACCTAACCCAAACCCTAACACTGACCCTGATCCTAAGAATAACCCTAGATATAAACCTGTATCGTACCCTAAACCTAATCCTTACACTGGACCAAGCAATAAATCTAACATTAAATCTAGCCCTAACTATAACCCTAGACCTGATATTAGCCCCAGCCCTAATACTTTCCCTAACACTAATACAAACCCTAAACCTCATCCTAGCCATAAACCTAGCCTTAATCATAACCCTAACCCTAACTAAGCCCTAACCCTAATACTAACCCTTGCCCTAGCCCTAAACCTAGCCAAAACCACATCTCTTAACCTAAACATAACACTAACTCTAACCCTAACCCTTTTCATCACAATTGCCCTATCCTTAGCCATAGAGTTAACACTAGATCAAACCTAACTTTAAATATAACCCTAACTCGATGCCTAAACCCAAAACTAATCCTAACCCTGATGCTAATTCTGAAACTAGCTCTAAACCTAGCCCTAACACTAACCCTAGCTGTAATTTAGCCCTATCCCTAACCCTAACCCTAACCCTAGCCCTAGCCCTAAGAATAACTCTAACTCTCAAAATGACCCTATCACTCATTCTAATCCTATCCCTTTCCATAAACCTAAACCTATCCCAATCCTAGTCCTAACCCTTGCCCTATCCTTAGCCCTAGCACTAACCTTAGATAAAAACCTAACTCTAAATTTAACCCTAAATCGAAGCCTAAGCCTAAATCTAAGACTAGCCCTAACCACAACACTGATCCTAAAAAATTTACTAACCCTAACCCTAGCCCTAAAACCAAAGAGCTCTAACCCTAACCATTAAACTAAACCAAGCCCTAACCCTACACTTAGCCCTAACCCCAATTAGCCCTAATTCGAATTTTAACGCAAACCCTAAAAATAACCCTGTCCCTTACTCTGATCATAACACTAACACAAGTTCTAAGAATCACCCTAACCCTATTCCTAAACCTAAGAGTAAACCTAGCCCTAAAACACTAAAATTAGCCATAATCATAACCCTAGTAATTACATTACCTGTAAACCTAACCCTAGCACTAATTTAACACAAAACCTACTCCTAATCATAACCATAATCCTAGCCCTAAACTGATTTCTCACTCTATTCATTACTATAACCATAACCATAAGCCTAAAACTAATTCAAGCCCTAACTTTAAACCTTAACCTATCCCAAACCCTAACTCATAACTTGACCCGAATAATACCCCTAACTGTAAAACTGATAATAACCCTAAACCTAACCCTTACTATAGATGTACCCATAATCCTAATCCTAAAACTATATTTAACCATAATTCTGGACCTGAAGTTAGCTCTAGCACTAATCCTAGCCCTGACTATTAAAAAAAAAAACAACAACAACAACAAAAAAAAAAAACCTAGCCCTCATCCTAGCCCTAAACCTAGGCTTAATCGTAACCCTAACACTAACCACAGCCCTAACCCTAATTATAACCTTCACCCTACATCCAAACATAGCTATACAGCCATCCATTACCACAAACTTTGCCCAAACACTAATCCTAAACTCTAAACGCTAACTCTAAACTCTAACTCTAATTCTAACCCTAACCCTAACCCTAGGCTTAAACGAAACACTAAACCTATCCCTAATCCTAGCCCTAATTTAGCCCTATCTCTAACCCAAACCCTAAACCTAACCCTAAGACTCTTGCCATAGCCCTATCCATAATTCTAACCCTATCCCTTAGAATAACCCTAAACTTAGCCATAAACCTTGCCCTATCCTTAGTTCTAGCCCTCATCCTAGATCTAACCCTAATTCCAAATTTAACCCTAAAACTAAGCCTAAGCTTAACACTAACACTAGCCCTAACCCTAACCATAAGACTAAAACAAAACTGAGCATTAGCCCTAACCCTAAACCTTAACTTAAACCAAACCCTAACACTACTACTAGACCTAACTCTTGCCCTAGTTTGAGTCCTAACCCTAACCTTAAAACCAACCCTGATGCTGACTCATATCCTAACACTCAACCTAGTTCTAAACATCACCCTCACCTTAAACTGAACCCTAACAGTAAACCTAGCCCTAATTCGAGTCCTAACTCTAACCCTAAACTAAGCCTTACCTTAAACTGAATGCTAACAGTAAACCTAGCCCTAATTTGAGTCCTAACTCTAACCCTAAACCTAAACCTTGCCCTCATTCGAGTCCTAACTCTAACCCTAATACTAAGTGTTAGGATATGAGTTTACTGTTAGGGTTCTCCTATTCTAACATGAACCCTAGCTATAAATATCACCCTAACCTTAAACCTAACCTTAACACTAAACCTAACTCATACCCTAACACTAAAACTAACCCTAATGGTAACCCTAGTTCTAACATTAGCCATTGCCCTAACTGTAGCCCTAAACCTAACACAAAACCTAGGCCTAGTCCGAGCCCTAAACCCAGCTTTAACCCTAACTCTAACCATAACCATAGCCCTAACTCTAGTTCTAAACCAATCCCTTACTTAAGCAAAACCTTAAACCTAAGGGTAACCCTAGATTTATCACTATCCTAATCCTAGATGTAAGCCTAAGTATAAATCTAAACCAAACTCTAAATTTAACTGTAATAATAAGCCTAAACCCAACCCTAACACTACCCCTAACCATAATGCTAATCCTAAAACGTGCCCTATCCGTAGCCCTAGCCATAAACCAAAACCAAGCCATAGCCCTAATCTTAACCCTTAACCTAAATCAAACTCTAACCCTACAACTACCCTAAAACTAACTCTAAAACTAATCCTGACCCTGAAACTGACCATAACACTAATCCTAGCTCTAAACATCACCCTAACCTTAAAGTAACCCTAACACTATATCTAGCCTCAACCTAAACCTAAAATTAGCCTTAAACATAACCCTAGTTCATACATTAGTTATTGTCTTAACCATAACCATAAACCTAACACAAATTTGACACCTAAACTTAGCCCTATCCCTATCTTTAACCATAATACTAGCCCTAACCCTAACCCTAATATTAGCCCTAACCCTAAATCTAACCCTATTCCTTACACTAAGCCAAACCATAACCCAAATGCTAACCCTAGTCTTAATCCTAATCCTTAGCCTAACTTAAACTCTAACCATAATACTAGTCTTAACCCTAGCCTTCATTCTACCTCTAAACCTAACCCTGACCCTCATCTGACCCTAACAGTAACCTTAGGTCTAAACCTGAGCCTAACCCTAAACCAAACCCTATCACTAGCCCTACTGGTAACCTTATACATATATGTAAGCCTAACACTAGACCTAGACCCAAAGCTAATCCTAAATATAGCTATAACTGTACCCCTAGACCTAAACAAAAACCTAGCACTATCCCTAACAATAACCCTTAACCTAACCTGAACACTTAGCCTATCCCTAGACCTAAACCTAGTCCTAAGTCTGCATCTAAACCTAACCCTAATCCTATCCCAGAAACTAACGCTAATTCTAACATTGAACCTAGCTTTAAACATGACACTAACTTAAAACATACACCTAACACTAGACCTAGCCATAACCCTAACCCTAAAACTAGCCCTAAACATAATCCTAGCTCTTACATTACCCATAATCCTAACCCTAGCCCTAAACCTAACATAAAACGTAGCCCTAATCCTAGGCCTAATCTTAGCTCTAAGCATAACACTTAGCCTAACCCTAGCCCTAAACCTAGACCGAACCTAAGCCTTGCTTTAGACCTAACCCTAGCTCAAAGCTTAACCTTTACAATAAACATAAACCTAGCTCTATCCTAAACCCTATCCCTAACCGTAGCCCTAATCCTAACGTTAAACCTAGCCTGAAATTTAGCTCTAGCCATATTCATTACCCTAACCCTAAATCTAACCCTAATTAAAACCCCATCCCTAACACTAAACCTAACTCTAACCATAAACGTAAACCTAGACATAAACCTAAACCTAACACTCGCCCTAGCCCTAACCCCAGCTCAAACACTAACCCTTACCCTAACCTAACTATAACCCTAGCCCTAAACTTAACACTTACCCTAACCCTAAAACTTACCCTAAATCACATTCTAACCCTATCTCTAAACCTAGCCCTAATCCTAGACTTAATCCAAACCATAACCTAGCCCTAACCCTAGCTCTAAACCTATCCATTATGCTAAATATAACCCTAAGCCTAATAATAACCCTGACCAGATTGCTAAACCTAACTCATCCATTACCCTAAAACTTAACTGAAACCTAAACTAAACCCTATCCATTACTCTAATCCTAAACCTAACCCTAATGCTAATTCAAGATTTTACCCTAAACCATTAGCTAAACCAAATGCTAACTCTGACCCTGACCCTGACCCTAATAATAACCCTAGCCCTAAAGCTGACCTTTAACCTGAACCTAACTCTTTCACTAGACCTAGCCATAACCTAACCCTAAAACTATTTTTAACATTAACCCTAGACCCGATATGAGCATTAAAACTGGTCCTAGCCATAACCCTAACAGAAACCTTAGCCCTTAACCTAGCGCTAAACCTAGCCTTAATCCTAAACTGAAACATAACCGTAGGCCTAATCCTAGTCCTAATTCTAACCCTCACCCTATCCCAAAAGCTAGCTATAACCACACCTATTGCCCCTCAATTTAACCTTCACACCAATTCTAATCCTAAGTCTAGCCCAACCCCTTAGTCTAACCCTAATACTAACCCTAGCCTTAATACTAGCCCTAATGTAGCCATAAACCTAACACTAACACTAGCCCTAATCCTAGCCCTAATTAAGCTCTAACCATAACCCGAACTCTGGCCCTAATCCTAGTCCTAATTTAGCCATAAATCTAACACTAAACCTAGCCCTGATTATAGCCCCAATTGAGCCCTAACCCTAGACCTAACCATATCCCTCATTTAGCCCTAAATCTAACCCTATTCCTAAGACTACTACTGTGACAAACTCTAATTCTCACCCTAGCTGTATCCCTAGTTCTAACCATACTTGTTACCATAACCCTAACCCTAGCCCTAACTCTAGCCCTAACCCTAGATCTAAACCTAAATGTAAATCTAACCCTAATCCTAAGCCTATACCTCAACCTAACACTAGGCCTAATCCTGATGCTCACCCATAATCTAGCCATAACCAGAGACCTAGCACTAAAACAAAACCAACCTATATCCCTAACCCTTAACCTAAATCAAACACTAACCATACAACTACTACTAACTTTGGCCCTAATTCGAGTTCTAAACCTAACCCTAAAACTATCCCTGACTCTGACACTAATCCTAACAATAACCCTTGCTCTAAACATCGCCCTAACCATAAACCTAAACCTAACACTAGATATCGCCCTAACTCTAACCCTAAAACTAGCACGAATTGCAACACTAGTTCAAACATTACAATATTCCTAATCCTAGCCTTAACCAAACCCAAAACCAAGTCCTAATTTGAGCCTTAATCATGGCTTTAAACCGAACCCTAAATCTAACCCTAAGCCAGAACATAGCCCTAAACTTTACCCTAACCCTAGCCAGATTCTAACCATAACCCTAGCCCTATCACTACCTCTTACCTTATCCATTACCCTAACCATAACCATAACTCTAATGGTAACCCTAGGCCTAACCCTAAACTTATCCCTAACCCTAAGCTATTTCATTAACCTAAACCTAACCTGAACCCTAAACCTAACCCTATCATTACCCTAAATCTAACCCTAATGCTAATTCAAGCCCTAACCCCAAACATTAACCCAACACATACCCTAACTCTGCTCCTTCCCATGATAATATATCTAGCTATAATCCTGACCCTACCCTTAAACCTAACCCTTATACTAGACCTAGCCATAAACCGAACCCTAAAACAATCCCTAGCCATAATCCTAGACCTGACATTTGCCCTAGCCATAATTCTAGCCCTAAACTTAACACAAAACAAACCCATAACCCTAAACCTAAACCTAGCCCTAATTCTATCCATAACCCTAGTCCTAAATTTAGCTCTAACCCTATCAATTACCCTAAACATAACCCTAATTATAATGCTAACCCTAGGCCTAATTCTAACCCTATCCCTAACCGTGACCCTTTCCATTATGCTAAATTCTAACCTGAACCCTAAACCAAACCCTATCATTACCCTAACCCAAAACCTAATGCTAATTTGAGTCATAACACTAAACCCAGACCTAAACAAAACCCTAAACATGACCTGACCCTGATAACACCCTAGCTCTAAACTTGATCCTTCTCCTAAACCTAATACTTACACTAAACATAGCCATAAACCTAAACCTAAAACTATCCCTAACCGTAACCTTAGATCTGACATTCGCCCTAACACTAATCCTAGCCCTAACCGTAACACAAAACTTAGCCCTCATCCTTGCCTTAAACCTAGCCTTAATCATAACTGTAAAGAAATCCTAGCCCTAACCCTAATTCTAAATTTCACCCTGGCCCTTTCCCTAGCTCTAACCCCATCACTTACACTAATCCTAAACTTAAGCCTAAAACTAACCCTAGTCCTAAGCATAACCATAAACCTAGCCCTATTACTAGCCCTAATTAAGCCCTATACCTAACCAAACACTAAGCTTAGCCGTAAGATTAACTCTCACCCTCACCCTAGCCCTATTCCTAGTTCTAACCCTGTCCCTTACCATAACCCTAGGCTTAGCCATCAACCAAGACCTAACAGTAGCCCTATCCTTAGCCCTAGACCTAATCTTACATTTAATTGTAAATATAAATCTAACTTTAACCCTAAGCCTAAACCTAAATCTAACACTAGCCTTAAACCCAATGCTAAGCCTAAAACTAGCCCTAACCTTAGCCCTAGCCCTAAAACAAAACCGAGCCATAACCCTCACTTTAAAACTTCACCTAAACCAATACCTAACCCTACTCCTAGCCCTACTCCTAGCCCTAATTCGAGTCCAAACCCTAACTCTAAAACTACTCTGACCTTGAGTTTGACCATAACACTAACCCAGCTCTAAATGTTGCATCTAACCCTATCACTAGACCTAGTCCTAAACCTAATCCTATACTTAGCCCAAATCATAACCCTAGTACATACATTGGCCATAACTCTAAAACTCGCCCTAACTCTAACCAAAACCTAGCCTTAATGCAAGACCTAACCCTATCTTTAACCCTAAACCTATACCTAATATCAACCCTAACCCTAACCCTAAATATAGCCCTAAAACAAGCTCTAATCCTATACCCTACCCTAAGCTAACCCTAAACCTAATGCTAACCTTAGGCATAACCCTAATCCTTAGCCTAACCCAAACTCTCACCATATTACTAGTCCTACCCTTAGCCCTCATTCTAGCTCTAACTTTAACCCAAACCCTAAACCTAACCATGACACTTATTCTGAACCTAACGGTAACTGTATGTCTAATCCTGACCCTAATCATAAACCAAACCCTAACACTAGCACTAGCAATAAACCTATAACTAAACCTAACCCTAACACTAGCCCTAGACCTAAACCTAATCCTAACTCTAGCCATATCTCTAGCCCTAGACCTGCAGTAAAACCTAACCCTAACACTAATGATAAACCTAAACCTAACACATTCAGTAACCCTACCCATAGACCTAACTCTAGTGATACTTCTGGGTTTAACCCTAACCCTATCTATAACCCGAACACTGACCCTGATCCTAACACTAACCCTAGTTCTAAACATCATGAAAAGGGTAACTCTAAACCTAACACTGATCTAAGCATAACACTTACTCAAAAATTAGCCCTAATCATAACCCTGGTTTATAATTAGCTGTAGCCCCAACCTAACCCAAATCTGGCTGTATGCTGAGCGCTAACCCTAGTTTAAATTCTAACCCTGAAACTAGCCCTAATCCATACCCTAACTGTAGATCTAACCCAAGCTTTTACCCTATCCATTACCTTAAGCTAAACCCTAAACCTAATGCTAACCCTAGGCCTAACCCTAATTTTTAGCCTAACCAAACCCTAACACTATTACTAGTCCTAAACCTAAACTTCATTATAGCTCTATCCCTAACACAAACACAAACCCTAACCCTGACACTTATTCTGACCCTAACCCTAACTGCAGGTATAAACCTGCCCCTAACCTGAAACCGAACACTAACAGTAGCTCTACCAGTAATCATATACTGAAACCTAAACCTAACACTAGCCCTAGACTTAAATCAAATCCTAAATTTAGCCATATCTCTACCCCGAGACCTGAACAACAACCTAGCCCTAGCCCTAACAATAATCCTTAAACTAACCCAAACACTAAACCTACATCTAGACCTAACCCTAGTCCTAATTCTGGCACTAAACCCAACACTAACTCTAACCTGAAACCTGGACCTGACCCTAACATAGTCCTAGGTCCAAAGCTCACCCTAAACCAAAACCTAATCCTAACACTAGACCTAGCCATAACCCTAACCCTAAAACTAGCCCTAATCATAACCCTAGCTCTTACTTTACCCATGGCCCTAACCCTAGGCCTAAACAAACACAAAACCTAGCACTAGTTTTAGGTCTGAACAGAGCCCTAAGTGTAATTCTAAACCTAACCCTAGTCCTAACCCTAACCCTAAGCCTCACTTTAGACCTAAACCTAGCTCAAAGCCTAACATAACATGTTACCCTTAACATAACCCTAGCCCTATCTCAAACCCTAACCTAACACTAGCCCTAATCCTAACATTAAACATAGCCCTAACAATAGCTCTAATTATATCAACTATCCTAAACCTAGCCCTAATCCTTATGATAACCCTAGCCATAACCATAGCTCTAATTCCATCTATTACCCTAACCATAATCCTAACACTAATGCTAACCCTAGGATTAACCCTAACCCTATCGCAATCCCTAAACCTATCCATTGCCCTAAAATTAACCTGAACCATAAACCTAATCCTATTCATTACCCTAACCCTAACTCTAAACCTATTGCTAATTAGAGCCCTAAACCTAAACCTTAACCTAAAACAAACCTTAAACCGAACACTGACCCTAATAATATACATAGCTATAAACTTGACCCTTACCCTAAATCTAACCCTTACACTAGACATAACCATAAACATAAACTGAAACGTATCCCTAACTGTAACCCTAGACCTGACAATAGCCCAAGCCCTAATCCTAGCCCTAACCCTAACACGATCACTAGCTCTTATACTAGCCCAAAACCCAGCCTTAATCATAACCCTAACACTAATTCTAACACTTTCCCTAGCCCTAAACCTAGTTATAACCCCATTGCTTACCCTAAACCTAACCCAAACCCTAACACTAAACCTAGCCCTAACGTTAACCCTAGGACTAACCCTAACACTAACCATAGCCCTAATCCTAAACCTAATCCTAATCCTAGCTTTAAGACTAACTATACCTCTCGCCCTAGCCCTAGCCCTCATTCTAACCCTGTCACTTACCATAATCTTATTCCTAGCCATAGCCCAGAATAATCCTAGCCCTATCTTTACACTTTGCCCTAACCCTATATCTAAACATAACTCTAAATCTCACCTTAATTCTACACCTAAACCTAACCCTAACACTAGCCCTAACCCTAATGCTAATCCTAAAAATAGCTCTAACCATAGGCTTAGCCCTAAAACAAAACTGAGCCATAATACTAACCCTAAACTTTTACCTAAACCATACATCTAGCCCTAAGCCTAGCCCTAATTTGAGTCCTAATCTTAACCCTAAAACTACCTCTAAACCTGTCTCTTACATTAACACTAACCCTACCTCTAAACATCACCCTAAAACCTAAACCTTAACCTAACACTAGACCTGGTACTAACCCTAATTCTAAAACTAGTTCTAATCATAACCCTAGATCATACATTAGCCGTAACCTTAAACCTAATAGTAACCATACCTAGCACAAATATAATACCTAACCCTAGCTTTCACCCTAACCCTAACCCTAACACTAACCCTAACCGTAACATGAACGCTAGCTCTAACCCTAGCTCTAACCTTATATTTTACCCTAGCTAAACCCCAACCCTTATGCTAACCCTAGTCCTATAACTAATCCTATTGTGATCTAAAAGCTAACCCTATTACTAGTCCTAACCCTAGCCCTCATTCTTGTTATAACCATAACCCAAATTCTAACTCTAACCCTGACCATTATTCTTACCCTAAACCTAAACCACACCCTAACACTAACCCTACCCATAACCCTATATCTAAACCTAACCCTAAAACTAGTCCTATATTAAACCTAATCCTAAATCTAGACATATCGTTAACCAAGACCTAAAAAAAAAAAAAAAAAAAAAAAAAAAAAACCTAGCCTTAGCTCTAATGATAATCCTTAACCTAAGCCAAACACTAACATTACCTCTGGACCTAACCAAATCTGATTCTGGCTCTAGCCCTGAACCTAACCCTAATCTAAACACAGACCCTGACTCTAACACTAAACCTAGCTACAAAACTGACCCTAACAGAAACCTAAACCTAACAGTAGACATAGCCATAACCATAAACATAATCCTTACATTAACATAGCACTAAAACTAGCTCTAAACCTAAAACATAACCTAGCCCTAATCCTAGGCCTAAATCTAGCCCAAAGCATAACCCTAACCGTAACCTAACCTTATCCGTTACCTTAAGCCTAACCCTCACGCTTACACTAAACATCGCCTTAGACCTAACCCTACATAAAACCCAAAACTGAACCCTAAACATAAACCTAGCCCTATCCCTAAACCTCATCCTAATCCTAACCCTAATCATAATATTAACAGTAGCCCTAATACTATTTCTAAAATTATTTATTACCCTAAACCGAACTTTAACCCTAATGATAACCTTAGTTCTAATCCTAATTGTAAACCTAATCCTAGACCTAACCCTAAACCTAACCTTCATCGTAGTCTTAACCCTAGATAAAATGGTAACCCTTACTCTAACACTAACTATAGCCCAAACCCTAACACTAACCCTAAATCTAAAACTACCCCAACCCTAACCTAACATCTAACCCTATCTATTACCCTAACTCAAATGATAATCTTAGCCCTAACCTTAACACTAACCCTAAACCTAAAATTACCCCTAAACCTAACCCTACATCTAACCCTATCCATTAACCTAACTCTAAAGATAACCTTGGCCATAAACCTAAAACTAAACCTAACCTTAACAGTAAATCTAACCCTAGACATAATCCTAAACCTAACCATCATCCTAGCACTAACCCAGCTCAAAACATAAACTGTACCCTAAACCTAACCCAAAACCTAACCCTAGCCCTCGCCCTAACCCTACGTCTAACACTAATCCTATCCAAATCTCTAGTCCTAACACTAGCTCTAATGCTATTCATTACCATAACAATAACCCTAACCCAAATGCTAACCCTAGGCCTAAACCTAGCCCTATCACTAACCCTAACACTACGAATTACCCTGACATAACCTGAATCCAAAACCTAAACCTATCCATAAACCTAACTCTAATTCTAACCCTAACACTAATTTGAGCCCTAAATCTAATAATTAACCTAACCCGAAATCTGACCCTGACTCTAAAGATACCTTACACTTAATCTGGGCCTTACCCTAAACATAACATTAGACACAGTAATGAACCTAACCCTATAACTATCCCTAGCCATAACCTAAACATGACATTATCCCTATCCCTATAAATTGCTCTAACCCTAACACAAACCGTAGCCCTCATCCTAACCCCAAATCTAGCCTCAATTCTAACACAAACCTAACCCTAGACCTAATCCTAATTGTAATCATCGCCCTAGTCCTAAACCTAGCTATAACCCAATCCCTTCCCTAACCCTAATCCTAAACAAAACCATAACCCTAGGCCTGAACCTAACACAAATTCGAGATATATTCCTAGCCCTAATTTAGCCCTAAACTTAACCGAAAACCTAGCCTTATGACTAACTCTATCGACCTAGCTCTATTCCTATTTCTAACCCTATCCCTTACCGTAACCCAAACACTAGTCTTAGACTTAGCCCTAACCCTAGCCATAGCCCTAACCCTAGAATTAAACATAACTCTAAATGTACCCCTAAGCCTAATCTCACCCTATCACAAATAATAAAATTAACATTAATTTTAAAACTATGCTCAACTTTATCCTTAGCCCTAAAACATAACAAGCCATAGCAATAACACTAACCCTTAACATAAACCAAATCCTAACCACTTAGCCCTTAGCCTACCCCTATTTCGAGTCCTTTCCCCAACCCTAAAACTAACCCTGACCCTGACTCTGAATCTAACACTAACCCTAGCTCAAAACACCACCCTGAACTTAAACCTAACTATATAACTAGACTTAGCATAACCATAACCCTAAAATTAGCCCTAATCATAGCCCTAGTTTTTACATTAGCTGTATCCCTAACACTAGCCTTAATGTTACCCCAAATCTAGCCTTAAAGTGAGCCCCAACCCTAGTTTTAACCCTAACTCTAAACCTCAACCAAGTTGTAACCCTTACCCTAAACCTAACCCTAAATTTAATCCTTGCACTAACCCTACACTTAACACTAACCCTAACACTAACACTAACCATAACAATAGCCCTCACCCTAGATCTAACCCTATCCATTACACTAACACTACCCTAATCCTAAACCTAATGCTAACCCTCAGCCTAACCCTAACACATTCACTAACTCTATCTTATCCATTACCCTAAACATAACCCTAACCCTAAACCTAATCAAACACTAAACCTAGACGTAACAGTAACCCTAAAACTAGCCCTCAATGTAACCCAAGTTCTTACAATAGCCATAGTCCTAATGCTAACACAAAACCTAGCCCAGCCCTAATCCAACCTCTAACCGCAGGTTTAACCCCAATCCTAACCCTAACCCTAGCCCTACTCTAGAGCTAACCCTATCTCTTACCCTATGCCAAACTCTAACCCTAAAGCTAGCCTAGTTCTAAACCAAATTCTTAGCATAACTTAAATTCTAACTCTATTAATCCTCCCAATCGTAATCCTCAATCTATCTCTATCACTATCCCAAACCCTAACCCTAACTCTGACCTATTCTGAACCTAACAATAACAATAGGTCTAACCCTAATCGTAAGCCAACCTCTAACATTGGCACTACCTGTTACCCTATAAATAAACCTTACACTGAGCCTAGAACTAGACATACACTTAATGCTTTATCTAGTGATAACTCTAGGCCTAGCCCTAAACAAAAACTTAGTTCTAGCCCTAATAATAACCCTTAACATAAACCAAACACTAAATCTACCCCTAGACCAAACTCTAGTCCTAATGCTGGCCCTAACAATAAACCTAACCCTAAACCGAACACTGTCTCTTACCCTAACACAAACCCTAGCTCTAAAACTTATCCTAACAAAGAACATAACCCTAACACTAGACCTAGCCATATCACTAACGCTGAAACTAGCCATCACCATAGGCCAAAACCTACCTCTAATTCTATTCATTACCCTAACCCTAACCCTAACCCTAATGCTAACCCTAGCCTTAACCCTCACACTGACTTTAAACCTAATCCTCTTCCTAGTCCAAACACTAGTTCAATCCCTAACCCTTAAACTTAACCTAACCCTAACACTAACCCATGGCTTAAACCTAAACCTAACATTAACCCTACCCTAATCCTAAACTTAAGCCTAGCCCTAACCTGGCTATAACCCTAACCATTAACCTAACCCTAACCATAACCCTGATGATAACCCGAGCCCTTACTCTAAACTTACCCTAACCCTAATCCTAGACATAACCATAAACCTAACCCTTGCCATAGAGCTAACCCTTGCTCAAACCCTAACAATTACGCTAAATCTAACCCTAAATCTATCCATAACCCTAACCTTAAGCTTAAACTGAACCCTAACCCTGACCCTAACACGACATCAAACCATATCCAATACTCTAAATGTAGTGATAACCCTAGCCCTTACCTTAAAACTAACCTTGACCCTACCATAACTATAACCTAGACCTAATTCTAAACCCAACCCTTGCACTAGTGTTAACCATAGCTCAAACTCTAAACCATACCATAAACCTAAACCTAACCCTAACCCTAGGCCTAACCCTAACTCTAGCCCTAATAATAAGCATAACTGTATCCCTAACCATATCCCTTACCCTAAGCACAACCGTAACCCTAAGGCTAACCCCAGGCCTAACCCTAACCCTTTTGCTAACTCTAACCCTATCAATTACACTACACAGTAACATTAACCCTAAATCAAACCTATCATTTCCCTAACTAAACCCTAATGCTAATTCAAGCTCTAAACCTAAACCAAACCTGAAACCTAATTCTAACTCTAATAATACCCCTAGCTCTAAACCTGACCCTTACCAAAAACCGAACCCTTACATTAAACCTATCCATAAATCTAAACCTCAATATATCCCTAACGTAAACCTAGACCTCACAGTAGCCCATGTCCTAATTCTTCCCATAACACTAAAACAAACCCTAGCACTCATCCTAGCCCTAAACCTACCCTTATTACTAAATAAAACCATAACACGAGTTCTAACTGAAATTCTAACCTTTGACGTAGCCCTAAAACTATGTCTAACCCCATCCCTTCCCCTAAACCTAACCCTATCCCTAAACCTAAACATAAGCCAAAACTAGGCCTAATCCTAAGACAAACACTAGACCTCATCCTAGCCCTAATTTAGCCCTAAGACTATCTATAACTCTCGCCCTATTCCTATTTCTAGTTCTAACCCTATCCCTTAGCATAATCCTTTAACTTGCCTTTAAATTAGCTCTAAGCCTAGCTCTTGCCATAATCCTATATCTAACCCTAACTCTATATCTAACCCTAACCCTAAGCTAAACCTCTAGCTAACACCAGCCATAACACTAATGATAATCCTAAAACTAGCCCTAACCTAGTGCTAGCCCTACAAAACAACTGAGCCATAGCCCTAACCCCAACCTTTGACATAAACCAAACCCTATGACTACACCTAGCCCTATAACTAGCTCTAATTTGAGTCCTATCCCTAACCCCAAAACAAAACCTGACCCTGACTCTGACCCTAGCACTAACCCTAGATCTAAACATCACTCAAAACGTAAACCTAAACCTAACCCTAGCACTAGACCTAACCCTAACCCTAAAACTAGTTCTAATCATAACCCTAGTTCTTACATTGGCTGTAGCCCTAAACCTTGTCCTTATCTAACCCAAATCCTATCCATAATCAGATCCCTAACACTACCTTTAACCCTAATCATAACCCTAATTCTAGCCCTAACACTTACCCTAAACCTAACCCAAACCCTAAACCCTAACATAACCCAAAACCTACCCTAACCCTAGCCTTAATCCTGACCATAAACCTAGACCTAACCCAAGCTGTAACCCTATACATTGCCCTAATACTAATCTTAACCCTAATGCTAACCCTAGGATAACCCTAAACATATTCCTAACCCTAAACTTATACATTACTCTAAACCTAACCTGAACCCTATACCTAACCATATCCATAAACCTAATCCTAACCCTAATAATCTAAAGCCTAAAACTATCTCTAACCATAATCCTAGACCTGACATTAGCCATAGCCCAAATGAAGCCCTAGCCCTAAAACAAACTCCAGCCTAATCCTAGCCCTAATCTTAGTCTTAATCATAAACCTAACCCCAACCTTAGATATAACCCCAATTTTAACCATAGACCTAGTTCTAAAACTAGCTATAACATCATACAAAACCATAACCATAACCATTAACCTAGCCATAAACCTAGGGTCAGACTTAATACTAACCCTATCTCTAACCCTAGCTCTAATTAAACCCTATATCTCACCCTAAGTCTAAGCCTAAGACTATCTCTAACTCTCTCCTTAGCCCTATCCCTAGTTCTAACCCTATCCCTTATGATAACTCAAACCCTAGCCCTAACCCTAGGCCTAAACTTCACTGAAGCCCTAACCCTAAATCTAACCCTAACTCTAAATCTAACCCTAAACCTAAGCCTAAACCACACCCTAACACTAGCTCTAACCCTAACGCTAATTTGAAAACTAGCCCTAACCCAAGCCCTTGTTCTCAAGCAAAACCAAGCCATTTCACTGACCTTAAATTTTAACCTAAACCAATACCTAACCCTACACCTAGCCCTAACCATAGCACTAAATTGAGTCCTAACCCTAACCCTAGTACTAATACTAACCCTAACTCTGACCTTAACACTAAGCCTTGCTCTACACATCATCCTCTCCCTAAACCTAAACCTAACACTAGACCTCACCCTAAACCTAACCCTAAAACTAGCCCTTATTGTAATGTCAGTTCTTAAATTAGCCATAGCCCTAAACCTAATACAAAACCTAGCCCTAATCCAAGGCCTAACCCTAGCTTTATCCCTAACCCTAACCCTGGCCCTAACCCTAACCCTATCCCTATTTCCAATCCTAGCTCTAACCCTATTTCTTACACTTAGTCAAACCCTCACCCTATTGCTACCCTAGTACTCACCATAATTCTATGCCTACCCCAAACCCTAACTCTATTACTAGTCCTAATCTTAAACCTCATTCTAGCTCTAAACTTAACCCAAACCCTAACTCTAACTATGACATTTATTCTGACCCTAACACTAAACCAGGGTTCAATCCTGACCCTAACCCTTTTCTGAAACATAACACAAGCCCTACCATTAACCCTAAACATAAACCTAACAATACCATTAGCCCTACACCTAAACCTAATCCTAAATATAGCAATAACTGTAGCCTTAGCCCTAAAAATAACCCTTAATTTAAACCAGACACTAACTCTACACCTAGACCTAACCCTAGTCTTCATTCTGGACCTAACCTTAAACTTAATCCTAACCTGAACACTGACACTTACCCTAACAAAAACTGTAGCTCTAAACCTTATCCTAACCCAAAAAAACTAACCTTATCACTAGACGAACTCCAAATCTAGCCATAAACATAACTCTAGCTCTTACAATACCAATATACCTAACACTAGCCCTAAACCTCACAAAAAACCTAGCCCTAATTACAGCCCTAAACCTAACACTAAGCATAATTCTAACCCTAAACGTGGCCCTAAACCTAACCACAAACCTCTTTCTAGCCCTAAGCCTAGCTCAAACCCTAAACCTTACCCTAAAATAACACTAGCCCAAACCCTGAACCTCACCCTAATTCTAGCCCTAATCCTAACTGTAACCATAGCCCAAACCCTAGCTCTAATTCGATCCATTACACTAACAATAACCCTAAAACTAATGCTAAACCTAGCCCTAAACATAACCAGAAACTTACACTAACCCAGACTGTAAACTTAACCCTCGCCCTAGCTTTAAACCTAGCTCAATCCCTAACCCTTACACTTAACCTAATCCTAACACTATCCCAAGGCCTAACCCTAAACCTAACTCCAGCCCTAATCCTAACCTTAACCCTAGCCCTAATCCTAGCTCAAACCCTACCCATTACTCTAACCCTAAACTTAACCCTAATGAAAACACTAGACCTAAAGCTAAACTTAACCTAACCCTAAACATAAACCTAAATTAGAACTAAGAGTGAACCTAACCCTAACCCTAAACCTAAGCTAGCTCAAACGATAACCCTAATTCTAACCCTAAACCTAACACTAACATAAACCAAAACCTATCTTTAACCTGACATCTAAACTTATTACCCTAAACCTAATGATAACTGTAGCCCTAACCATTACACTAAATATGACCATAACCCTAGACCAAACCGTAAATTAATGTTAGCCATAGCAAAAATTCTAGCTCAAACCCTAAACCGTACCCTAAAACTAATTCTAGGTGTAACTCTCTCCCTAACCCTGAAATTAACTATAACTCTAGCCCTAATCCTAACCATTATCCTAGCCCTAACTCTAGGTCTAACCCTACAAATTACCCTAACAATAACCATAACCCTAATGCTAACCATAGGCCTAACCCTAAACCTATCACAAACCCTAACCATAACCATTACCTTAAATTTAACCTAATCCTAAACCTAACACTATCCATTACGCTAACCCTAATTCTAACCTTAATGTTAATTTGAGCCTTAACCCTAAACCTTAACCCAACCCAAACATGAAGCCTGAAATTGACCCTAATAATAGTCCAGCTCTTAATCTGACCCTTTCCCTAAACGAAACAGGAAACACTTTAATTTGACCTAGCCATAAACCTAACCCTAAAATTATCCCTAACTATAAACCTAGACCTGTCATTAGTCCTAGCCCTACTTGTTGCCCTAAACCTAACACAAAACCTAACCCTAATCCTGGCCTTAAATCTAGCCTTAATCCTAAACATAACCATAACCCTAGCCCTAATCCTAAAGCTGAAAAGAAAACTAGCCCTAACCCTAACCATAGCACTAAAACAAAACCGAGCAACAGGCCTAACACTAAGCTTAACTTAAACCAAACACTAGCACTACACCTAGATCTAACCCTAGCCCTAATTCAAGTCCTAATCATAACCTTAAAAATAACCCTGAACCTGACTTATATCCTAACACTCATCCTAGCTCTAAACACCACACTAAAGTTAAACTGAACCGTAACACTAAACCTAGCCGTAATTCGAGTCCTAACCCTAACCTTAAAACTAACACTGACCTGACTGATATCCAAACACTAACTCTAGCTCTAAATATCACCCTAATCTTAAATCTAACCTGAACACTTGACCTACCCCTACCCCTAACCCTTAGTGTAACCCTAGTCCTTATATTAGCCATTGTCCTAACCCTAGCCTTAAACCTCACACAAAAACTAGCCTTAACCTGAGCCCTAAACCTAGCTTTAACTCTAACCATAAACCTACCCCTAGCCCTAACCTTATGCCTTACCCTGAGCAAAACCTTAATCCTAATGGTAATCCTAAACCTATCCCTAATCCTTAGGCTAACCAATCCTAACCCTATTAATAGTCCTAACACTAGATCTCATTCTGGCTCTAATGCTATCCCAAACCCTAACCCTAACCGTGACCCTTATTCTGACCATAACATAAACCCTAGGTCTAAACCTGACCCTAACCCTAAATGAAACCCTAACACTAGCCCTACTTGTATCCTTATACCTAAACCTAACCCTACCACTAGCTCTAGACCTAAACCTAATCCTAAATCTAGCCTGAACTCTAGCTCAGACCTAAACAATATCCTAGCCCTAGCCCTAAAAAATACATTTACCTAGCCAAAACTCTAACTCTACCCCTAGACCTAAACCCAGTCCTAATTTTGGCATTAACCCTAACTTTAACTCTAACCCAAACACTGACTCTGGCTTTAACACTAAACCTAACTCTAAACCTGAAACTAACTAAAACCTAAACCTAATTCTAGACCCAGCCATAAAAGTAGCCCTAATCATAACCATAGATCTTACATTACCCATAGCCCTAACCCTAGGCCTAAACCTAACTCTAAACATAGAGCTAAATTTAGGCCTAAACCTAGCCCTAAATAGAACCCTCACCCTAACACTAGCCATATACCTAACCCTAGCCCTCACATTAGTCCTAAGATAGCTCAAAGCCTAACCTTTACCCTAAACATAAGCCTAGACCTATCCCTAACTCTCACCCTAACCATAGTGCAAATCCTAAACTTAACCTAGCCCTAAACCTAGCTCTAATCCTACCCACGATCCTAACCCTAAACCTAAACTTATTGATAATCCTAGACCGAACCCTAATGTTAACCATAAACTTAACCGGAAAACTAACCACAGACATGACCCTAAAATTAAGCTCAGCATAGCTCTAATTCTAGATCAAACCATAAACCTAACCATAAGCATTAATATAACCATATCTCTAATCCTAAACCTATCACTAATTCTAACTGTAAACAAAATATAAACCTAACATAACCTTATCCGTTACCTTAACCCTAAACCTAATGATAATGATAACTCTAGCCCTAACTCTAACCCTAACCCTAAAACTACTGTAATCCTATCCCTAGACCTAACCCTAAAACTAGCCCCAATTCTAGCTCAAAACCTAACCTTTATGCTAAACATAACCCTAAACCTAACACTAACCGTAGTTCTAACAGTAACTCTAACCCTAATTCAAGGCATATTTCTAACCATAACTCTAGTTCTAACCTAACCTCTAACCCAATCAATTCCCCTAACCATAAACCTTACCCTAATGCTAACCCTAAGCCTAACCCTAGCCCTATCACTAATGCTAACTGTATCAATTAACATAAACCAAACCTGAACCTTAAAAGTAACCTATCTGTACCCTAACCCTAACCTAATGGTAATTTGAGCCTTAAACCTAAATCCTTACCTAAGCCAAATCCTAATCCTAATAATTCCTCGAGCTCTAAACCAGACCCTTACCCTAAACCTAACACTTACACTAGACATAGCCATAAGCCTAACCCTAAAACAAACTTTAAACATAACCCTAGACCTGATATTAGCCCTAGCACTAATCCTATCCCTGAATCTAATACAAACACTAGCCCTCATCCTAGCCCTAAACCTAGCCTTAATCATAACCGTAACCCCAACACTAGACCTAAACCTAACTCTAACCCTCACCCTATGTCTAATCCTAGCTGTAATGTCATTCTTTATCCTAATCTTAAACCTAACCCTATCCCTATCACTAGGCCTAAGCTGTACACTAACCCTAGTTCTAATTCTATCCCTAATTTAACCCTATCCCAAACTCTAACTTTAATTTTAGCCCTCTCCCAAACTCTAACTCTCACACTAGTCCTATTCCTAATTCTAAAACTATCCCTTACCATAACTCTAACCCTGGCCCAAACCCTTCCTTTATCCTTAATCCTAGCCTAATCCTAGATCTAACGTAACTATAAATGTAACCCTAACTCTACGTATAAGTCTAACACTAACACTAGCCCTAACCCTAATACTAATTGTAAAACTAGCCCTAACTCTAACCCTAGGACTAAAACAAAACCGAGTAATAAATGTAACCCTAAACCTTAACTTAAACCAAAAACTAAACTAAAACAAAAACTAATCCTAGCCCTAACCTATAAAATATACCTGACCCTGACTCATATCCTAACATTCACTCTAGCTCTAAACATAACACAAATCTTAAAACAACCCCTAACAGTAACCCTAGCCTTAACCCTAAACGTAACCATAATCCTACCTGGAAAACTAACAATAGACCTAATTCTAAAACTAACACTCGCCATAGCCCTAATCCTAGCTCGAAACCTAACCTGTACCATCAAGCTAAACATAACCGTAGCCTTAACATTAACCCTAAAACTAAATGTAACCCTAAACCTAAACCTAAACCTACATCTAACCATATCCATTACACTAACCCTTATCCTAATCCCAATGATAACACTAGCCCTAACCTTAACCCTAAACCTAAACCTACCATAATCCTGTCCCTAGACCTAAGGCTGAACCTAATCCTCGACATAGCCCTAGCACTAACACTAGCTCAAATCCTAGCCCTTACCCTAAACATAACCCTAGCCCAAAACCTAACCCCAATCCTAGTCCTAATCCTAAACATAACCATAGCCCAATCCTAGCTCTAACTCTATCCATTACCCTAACCATAACCCTAAACCTAAGGCTAAACCTAGCGCTAACCCTAACCCTAATCCTAACTCTATCCCTAGCCCTGATTCTAACCTGAAGCCTCAACTTAGCCCTAACACTTACTCAATCCCTGACCCTTAACCTTAATCTAACCATAAGAAAATTATAAGTATAACCCTAACCCTAACCCTAGCCATAATCCTAAACTTAAGACTAGATTTAACCTTAGCTCTAGCCCCACCCATTACCCTATCCCTAACCATACACGTCATGATAATCCTAGCCCTAACCCTAAACCTACTGTAACCCTAAATGCAAACCAAACCCTAGAACTAACCATAATCCTAATCCTTGCCATAGTCCTAACCCTAGCTCAAACTCTAACAATTATGCTAAACTTAACACTAACATTAGCCCTAATCCTAACCCTAACCCTAACCCTAACCTGACATCTAAAACTGTCAATTACATTTACCCCAATGATAACCCTAATCCTAGCCCTAGACCTAATCCTCAACCTAACCCTATCCTTAGCACTGACCCTAGCTCAAACCCTAACACATACTCTAAACCTAACGCTAGCCTTAACCCTAACCCTAACCCTAACTCTAGTCCTAATCCTAAACATAACCCTAGCCCTAACCCTAGCTCTAAACCTATCTATTACTCTAATGATAACCATAAACCTAATGCTAACCCTAGGCCTAACCCTAACCCTATCCATTACCCTAAACCTAACCTGAAGCCTAAACATAACCTCATCCATTACCCTAACCCTAACTCAAACCTAATGCTACTTTGAGACATAAAACTAAACCTCAACCTAACCAAAACCCAAAACCTGACTCTGACTATTACAATACCCCTAGTTCTCAACTTGAACCTCACCCTAAACCTAATTCTGACACTATACCTATCCGTAAATCTTACCTGAAAACTATCCCTAACCATAATGCTAGACATCATATTAGCCCTATCCCTAATTCTTGCCATAACCCTAAAACAATCGCTAGCCTTCATCCTAGCCATAAAACCTATCCTTGATCCTAACCCAAACCTGAACTCTAGCCCTATTCCTAATTTTATCCCTCGCCCTAGTTCTTAACTTTGCTATAACCCCATCCATTCCCCCAAATCTAACCCTAACTCTAAACCTAGACTTATCACTTACACTGTCCTAGACCTGATCCTAGCCCGAATTTAGCCCACCCTACCACTAGCACTAAAACTAATTCTAACTCTCACTCTAGACCTAGTTCTAGATCTAACCCTATCCCTTACCATAACCCTTACACTTGCCCTAACCTTAGCTCTAACACTAGCACTAGCCCTAACTCTAGAACTAACCATAACTCTAAGTCCAACACTAACCCTAAGCCAAAACCTCACACTAACACTAGCCTTAACACTAACACTAATCCTAAAACCAGCCCTAATATAGTTCAAGCCCTAAAACAAAACTGAACCTCAGCCCTAACCCTAACCCTTAACCTAAACCAAAACCTAACCCTACACCTAGCCCTAACCTTAGCTCTAATTCCAGTCCTAACCTAAACCTAAAACTAATCTTGAGACTGACTCTGACTTTACTCTAACCCTAGCTCTAACATCACCCTAAAAGTATACCTAAAACTAAAACTAGAACTAGCCCTAAAAGTAGCCCTAATCATAACTCTAATTCTTACATTAGCCATAGCCCTAATCCTAGCCCTAACCTAACAAAAAAATCTAGCCCTAAACTGAGCCCTACATCTTGTAAGCGAAATTCTAAACCTATCCCTAACCATTATCCTAAACTGAAACCTAACCTTAAAAATGGCCTTAAGCCTAAATCTAACCCTAGACTTAATCCTAACCATAATCCTAGTCCTAAATCTAGCTCTAACCCTATCTATTACCCTAAACATAACCCTAAACCTAATGCTAACCCTAGCCTTATAGTTAACCCTAATTCGAAACCTAGACCTGACACTAACCCTAACTGTCGCCCTGGCCCTAAACATAGCTCAAACCCTAACACTTACTCTAAACCTAACCCTAACACTAACCCTAGGCCTAACCCTATCCCTAACCTAGCCCAAATTCTAACCATAACACTAGACCTAAACCTATCCATTACCCTAAATATAAGCCTAAACAATACATAGTTCTAAACATAGCTCTAACCCCACCCATTACCCTAACCCTAACTATAAAGGTCATGATAACACTAGCCCTAATCCTAAACCTACTCTAACCCTAACTGTAAATATAAACCTAGTCCTAACCTTAAACCTACTCTAACCCTAACTGTAAACCTAACCCAGACCTAACTGTAAACCTAACCCTTGCCATAGTCCTAATCCTAGCTCAAACCCTAAGAGTTACACTAAACCTAACACTAAACGTAGTCCTAAACCTAAATCTAACCCTATCCATTTTGGCCTAACCCTAAACCTTTTGCTAACACTAACCCTATCCATTACCTAAATCTATCCTGAACACTAAACCTAACCCTATCAATTACGCTAACCCGAACCCTATCCCTAACCATAATGCTAATTTGAGCCCTAAAACTAAACGAAAACCTAACCTAAACTCTGAACAAGACACTGACTCTAATAACACACCTAGCTCTAAACCTGTCGTTTACCCTAAACATAACCCTTAAACTAGACCTAGCCTTAAAACTAACCTTAACAGTATCCCTAACCGTAACCCTAGACCTCACATTAGCACTCTACCTAGTTTTTGCCTTAAACCTAACACAAGACTCAGCCCTCATGCTAGCCCCAAAACTAGCCTTAATCCTAACCCAAAACCTTTCCCTAGCCCAAACCCTAATTTGAACTTTTGCCCTAGTTCTGAACCTAGGTATAACCACATCCCTTCCCCTAACCCTAACCTTAACAATAACTAACAATAACCCTCACCTAACCTGAGGCCTAATCCTAACACTAACCATAGGTCTAATCCTAGCCATAATTTATTGCTAACTGTAACCCTAACTCTAACCCTAGCCCTAAGATTAATCTCAACTCTAGCCCTAGACCTATTTCTAGTACCAACCTTATCTATTGCCTAACCTTAACACTAGCCCTAACCTTAGTCCTACCCCTAGCCATAGTACTAACCTAGAACTAAATCTAACTCTAAACCTAACCCTAACTCTAAACCTAAACCTCACCCTAACACTAGCCATAAGCCTAATTCTAATTTGAACTAGCCATAGCCCACAAACAAACTGAGCTATAGCCCTAATACTAACCCTTAACCTAAATCAAATCTTAATGTTACACCTGGTTCGAATCCTATCCCTGCAACTAATACTGACCCTGACACTGACCCTATAACTAACCATACTCTGAACAACAATCTAACCCTAAACCTAACCCAAACACTAGACCTAGCCCTAACCCTAACCCTAAAACTATCTCTAACTGTAAAGCTAATTCTTATATTAAACCTAGCCCTAACCATAACACAAAACCTTGAGCTAATCTGAGCCTCAACCCTAGCTTTAACCCTAACCCTAACAATAACGAAACCCTAGCTCTAAACCTATTCCTTACCCAATGTCAAACTCTCACCCTAATGCTACCCTTGTTCTAACACTAATCCTAACTATATTACTAGTCCTAACCCTAGACTTCATTCTATCTCTAACTCTAACCTGAAACCTAAGAATAACCGTTACCCTTATTCTGACCCTAACACTAACCCTAGGTCAAAGTCTGACCTTAACACTAAACCGAACCCTAAAACTAGCTCTACCAGTAAACCTATACCTAAACCTAACCATAACACTAGCACTAGACCTAAACTTAATCGAAAATAGAGCCATAACTCTAGTCCTAGTCCTAAACAAATCCTAGCCCTAGCACTAAAATAACCATTAACCTAATGCAAAGATTAACCCAAGATTTAGACTTAACCCTAGTTTTAATTCTGGCCCTAAGAATAAACCCAATGCTAACTTGAACACTGACGCTTACCCTAATACAAACCCTATCTCTAAACATTATCCTAAACCAAAATTAAACCTATCACTAGAAATATCTATAACCCTAACCGAAAAAACTAGCCATAACCATAACCCTAGCCCTTACATTACTCATAGCCCTAAAAGTAGCCATAAACCTCACAAAAAAACTAGCCCTAATACAAGCCCTAAACCTAGACCTAAGCATAACCTTAACCCTAACCCTAGCACAAACACTAAACATAATTCTTGCCCTAGCCCTAACCCTAGATCAAACTCTAACTCTTACTCTATATATAAACCTAGCTCTAAACATAACCTTAACCCTATCCCTAATTCTAAGTGTAACCATAGCCCGAATCTTAGCTTTAACTGTACACATGACTTTAAAGATAAACCTAACCCTAATGCTAACCTTAGCCCTAACCGTAACCCTAACCATAACCCTAATCTTAGCCCTAATCATAGCCCTGATTCTAAACCTAACCCTTTCCCTAGCCCTAATCCTAGCTCAAAACCTAACACTTACCCTAAACCGAACCCTAACACTAACCCTAGGAGTAACCCAAATTCTAACCCTAATCCTAACTTAATCTAAACCCTAACACTAGCACTAAACCTATTTATTTGGTTAGCCTAAACCAAATGTTACCATCACACTAACCCTAACCCTATCCCTAACACTAACCCTAAATATTACTTTAAACATAACCTGAACTGTAAATCTAACTCTATCCATTACTCTAATTCCAACCCTAAACCTAATGCTGATTTGAGCCCTAACTTTAAACCTTAACCCAAACCAAACCCTAACCCATACTCTGACCCTAATAATAAACTAACTCTATAACTGACACCTTCACTAAACCTAACCATTACACTAGACCTAGCCATGAACCTATCCCTAACACTATCCCTAACCATAACCCTAGACCTGACATTATTCCTATCCCTTTTCCTAGCCCTAAACCTAACACAAAAACTAGCCCTCATCCTAGCCATAAACCTAGATTTAATCCTAACCCAAACCTTCACCCTATCCCTATCCCTAAATATAACCCTCACCCTAGCACTGAACCTAGCTCTATAACCCCATCCCTTTCCCTAAAACTTACCCTAAACCTATCCCTAACCGTAGGCCTAACCCTAACACTAATCATAGCACTAATCCTAGCCCTATTTGAACCCTAAACTTAACCCTCCCCCTAACCCTAGCCCTAACACTAACTCTAACTCACACCCTAGTGCTATTAATATTTATAACCCTAATCGTTACCTTAACCCTCACAATAGCCCTAATCTGAGCCCTAAGGCTAGCCATAGCCCTAACCCTAGATCTAACCAAACTCTAAATGTAACCCTAATCTTAAGCCTAAACCTCACTTTACAACTAGTTCTAACACTATTGCTAATCCTAAAACTAGCCCTAATCCAAGCCCTAGACCTAAAACAAAACTGAGCCATTGCACTAACCCTAAATCTTAACCTAAACTAAACCCTAACCAATAACTAGCCATAACCCAACCTCTAATTCAAGTTCTAAACCTAAAACTAACCCTCACCATGACTCATATCCAAACACAAACCCTAGCTCTAAATATCACCCTAACCCTAAAACTAATGCTAACACTAGACCTAGCTGAAACCCCAACCCTAAAACTAACCCTAATCATAACCCTTGTTATTACACTGGCCTTAGCCAAACCCTAGCCCCAACTCTAACACAAAAATAGTCCTAATCCAAGCCCTAACACTAGATAGATTTAACTCTAACCCTAACACTAAATCTAGATATAAACCTAACCCTAATCCTAGCCCTAACCCTAGCTCTAATTTTATCCATTTCCCTAAGCCAAACTCTATTCATTATGCTAAATCTAGTCCTAATCCTTAGCCAACCACAAACAATAACCCTATTACTATTCCTAACCCTAGCCCCGATTCTAGATCTAACCCTAACCCAAAACCTCACCCTAACCTTCACCCTTATTCTTTTTTTTTCTAATTATAATTATTGTCATTTTTATTGGTTGTTCAAAACATTACAAAGCTCTTGACATATCATATTTCATACATTAGATTCAAGTGGATAATGAACTCCCATTTTTACCCCAAATACAGATTGCAGAATCACATAGGTTACACATCCACATTTTACATAATGCCATATTAGTAACTGTTGTATTCTGCTACCTTTCCTATCCTCTACTATCCCCCCTCCTTTCCCTTCCCTTCTTCTCTCTCTACCCCATGTACTGTAATTTATTTCTCTCCTTGTTTTTTTTTCCCATTCCCCTCACAACCTCTTATATGTAATTTTATGTAAAAATGAGTGTCTCCTTCCATTTCCATGTAATTTCCCTTTTCTCTCCCTTTCCCACCCACCTCATGTCTCTGTTTAATGTTATTTTTTTCCTCCTGCTCTTGCTCCCTGCTCTGTTCTTAGATACTCTCATTATATCAAAGAAGACATTTGGCATTTGTTTTTTAGGGTTAGCTAGCTTCACTTAGCATAATCTGCTCTAATGCCATCCATTTCCCTGCAAATTCCATGATTTTGTCATTTTTTAGTGTGGAGTAATACTCCATTGTGCATAAATGCCACATTTTTTTATCCATTCATCTATTGAAGGGCATCTGGGTTGGTTCCACAGTCTAGCAATTGTGAATTGTGCTGCTATGAACATCGATGTGGCAGTATCCCTGTAGTGCCCTCTTTTAAAGTCTTCAGGGAATAGTCCGAGAAGGGCAATAGCCGGGTCAAATGGTGGTTCCATTCCCAGCTTTCCCAGGAATCTCCATACAGCTTTCCAAATTGGCCACACCAATTTGCAGTCCCACCAGCAATGTATAAGAGTACCCTTTTCCCCGCATCCTCGCCAGCACTTGTTTTTGTTTGACTTCAAAATAGCTGCCAATCTTACTGGAGTGAGATGGTATCTTAGGGTGGTTTTGATTTGCATTTCTCTGACTGCTAGAGATGGTGAGCATTTTTTTCATGTACTTGTTGATTGATTTTATGTCCTCCTCTGAGAAGTGTCTGTTCAGGTCCTTGGCCCATTTGTTGATTGGGTTATTTGTTATTTTATTTTTTTAATTTTTTGAGTTCTTTGTATACTCTGGATATTAGGGCTTTATCTGAAGTGTGAGGAGCAAAAATTTGTTCCCTCTATCACCACTTATATTCAATATAGTTCTCAAAACACTGGCCAGAGCAATTATACAGATGAAAGAAATTAAAGGCATACAAATAGGAAAATAAAAGAACTTAAATTATCACTATTTGCGGAAGACATGATTCTATAACTAGAAGACCCAAAAAGGGTTTACAAAGAAACTACTAGAACTGATAAATGAATTCAGCAAAGTGGCAGGATATAAAATCAACACACATAAATCAAAGGCATTTCTGTATATCAGTGGCAAAACGTCTGAAACGGAAATGAGGAAAAACACCCCATTCACAATATCCTCAAAAAAAAATAAAATATTTGGGAATTAAACTAACAAAAGAGGTGAAAGATTTATACAATGAAAACTACAGAACCCTAAAGAGAGAAATAGACGATCTCAGAAGATGGAAAAATAGGGAAATAGGGAAAAATATACCCTGTTCATGGATAGGCAGAAGTAACATTATCAAAATGGTGATATTACCAAAAGTTCTCCATAGGTTTAATGTAATGTCAATCAAAATCCCAATGGCATTTCTTGTAGAAATAGATAAAGCAATCATGAAATTTATATGGAAAAATAAAAGACCCAGAATAGCAAAAGCAACTCTAAACAGCAAGTGTGAATCAGGTGGCATAGCGATACCAGATTTCAAACTATACTACAGAGCAATAGTAACAAAAACAGCATGGTACTGGTACCAAAACAGGCGTGTGGACCAATGGTACAGAATAGAGGACACAGAGACTAATCTACAAAATTACAACTATCTTATATTTGATAAAGGGGCTAAAAGCATGCAATGGAGGAAGGAGAGCATCTTCAACAAACGGTGTTGGGAAAACTGGAAATCCATATGCAACAAAATGAAACTAAATACCCTTCTCTAACCATGCACAAAAAGTTAACTCAAAATGGATCAAGGAGCTTGATATCAAATCAGAGACTCTGCATCTAATAGAAGAAAAAGTTGGCTCCGATCTACATATTGTGGGGTCAGGCTCCAAATTCCTTAATAGGACACCCATAGCACAAGAGTTAATAACAAGAATCAACAAATGGGACTTACTAAAACTAAAAAGGTTTTTATTTTTTTTTTTTTCAGCAAGAGAAACAATAAGAGAGGTAAATAGGGAGCCTACATCATGGGACCAAATTTTTACTCCTTCACCCTTATTCTGACCTAAATACTAATTATAGATTTAAACCTGACCCTAAACAGAAACTGAAACCTGAAACTAGCCCTACCAGTAAACTTATACCTAAACCTAACCCTAACACTAGCCCCATACCTAAACTGAATCCTAAACCTAGCTATTACTCTAGCCCTTGACCAAAACAAAAACTTAATGCCAGCCCTAACAATAACCCTTAATCTAAACCAAAAACTACCCCTACCACTAGACCTAACCCTAGTTCTATTCTGGATTTCACGCTAACCCTAACTTTAAACTGAACACTGGCTCTGACATTAACATTAAACCTAGCTCTAAACGTGTCCTTAACCCCAAAACTAAAACTAACACTAGACCTAGCTGTAAACCTAACCATAAAACTAGCTCGGATATGAACCCTAGATCTTACATTACATAGAGCACTAACCCTAGTCCTAAACCTAACACAAAACTTAAATAACTGTAACCCTAATCTCAGCCTAAACCTATTCTAAGAATAACCCTCACCCTAATGCTGAACCTAGTCCTAACCCTAACCCTAACCCTCACCTTATTCCTAACCCTAGCTCAAAGCCTTACCCTTAGCCTAAACATAACACTAGCACTATCCCTAAACATAACCCTAACCGTAGCCCTAATCCTAACCTTAAACCTAGACGTAACCCTGGCTCTAATCCTAGACATTACCCTAACTCTAACCCTAAACCTAATGATAACCATATCCATAACCCTAACTTAAACCCTAAACCAAACAATAAATTTAACCCTAGACCTAAACTTAAACCTAAACCTTGTCATAGCCTTAAACCTAACTCAAACCCTAACCCATACCCTAAAGCCAACAGTAAACCCAGCCCTAAAACTGAATTTAAACATAAACCAAAACTTAACCATAAAGCTAAACTTACATCTAACCCAATCTATTACCCTAAACCTAATCCTAACTCTAATGAAAACCCTAGCCCTAACCCTAAACCTAATCTTGACCATAACACTAAACTTAACCCTCATCCTAAACCCAAACCTTGCACAAAACTTAAACTTTACCCTAAATATAACCCTAACTCTAACCCTAAGCTAGGTTTAATAGCCCTAACCCCAAACCTAACATAACTCTAGCACTAATCCTAACCTAAACCTAGCCCCAACCATAGATCTAACAATATATATTATCCTCATGATAACCCTAATTCTAATGCTAACCCTAGGCATAACCCTAACCCTTTTGCTAATCCTAAAGCTCACCAAGCCCTAAAACTACCCTGAAACCTAAACCTAACCCAATCAATTACCCTAACCCTAACTGTAACCCTAATGCTCATTTGAGCCCTATCCCTAAACCTTAACCTAAAACAAACCCTAACACTGCTCCAGGCCCTAAAAATGTACCTAGATCTAAACTGGACACTTACCCAAAGCCTAACACTTACACTAGACATAGACACAAACCTAACCCTAAATCTACCCCAAAATGGAACACTAGACCTGACAATATCCCTAGCCTTAATTCTAGACCTAACCCTACAACAAACCTTAGCCCACATCCTAGTCCTTAACGTAGCCTTAATCATAACTCTAACCTTAACCCTATCCCTAAACCTAATTCTAACCCTCACCCTACCTCTAAACATAGCTATAACACCATATCTTACCCTGAAATTAAATATATCCCTAGCCCTAACACTATGCCTAAGCTGAAAACTAACCCTATCCCTAATCCTAGCACTAACTTAGCCCTATCCCTAGAACTAACCAAATTCCTAGGCCTAAGACTCACTCTAACTCTCACCCTAGCCCTAGCCCTAGTTCTAACCCTATCTGTTACCGTAACCATAACACTAGTCTTAACCCTTGCCCTATGGTTAGACCTAGGCCAAATCCTAGATCTAACGCTAAATCCAAATCTAACACTAACACTAGCCCTAACCCAAATGCTAATCTTATAACTAGCCCAAACCCTATACCTAGGACTAAAACCAAACTGAGCAACAGCCCTAACCCTAAACCTTAACTTAAACCAAACTCTAACACTACACCTAGACGTAACCCTAGCCCTAATTCGAGCCCTAACCTTAACCTTAAAAGTTACCCTGACCCTGACTCATATCCTAACACTGACCCTAGCTATAAAGACCACCCTAAACTTAAACCAAACCCTAACAGAAGCCCTAGCCCTAATTCAAGTCATAACCCTAACCTTAAAGCTAACCCTGACCCAGACTGATGTCCTAACAGTCACCCTAGCTCTAAACAGCCCTCACCGTAAACCAAACACTAACAGTAAACCTAGCACTTATTTGAGTCCTAATCTTAACCCTAAAACTAACCCTGATGCTGACTCATATCCTAACAATAACCCTAGCTGTAAATATTACCCTAACCTTAAACCCAAACCTAACACTAGACTACTCCTAACCCTAAAACTAACCCTAATTGTAACCCTGGCTCTTAAATTAGCCAATGCCCAAATCTAGCCCTAACCTTAACACAAAAAGTAGCATTAATACGAGCTCTAGACCTATATTTAACCCTAACCCTAACGCTAACTCTAGCATTAAACCTAACTCTAGCATTAAAACCTCTAAGGCTATCCCTTAACCTAAGAAAAACCCTAACCCTAATGGTAACCCTAGACCTATCTCTAATTCTTAGGCTAACCAAAACCCTAACCCTATTAATTGTCCTAACCCTAGCCCTCATTCTAGCTCTAAATCTATCCCAAACCCTAATGCTTACCCTGACCCTTATTCTGACACTAACACTAACCCTGGGTCTAAAACTGACCCTAACCCTAGACCAAACCCTTACACTAGCCCTAAACGTAAACCAAATCCTAAATTTAGCCTTAACTCTAGCCCTAGACCTAAACATAAACCTAGCCCTAGCCCTAACCATAATCCTTAACCTAACTCAAAAACTAAGTCTACCTCTAGACCTAAACCTAGTCCTAATTCTGGCTGTAACTCTAACATTAACTCTAACCCAAACACTGACCCTGCCTTTAGAGTAAACCTATCTCTAAATCTGAACCTACCCAAACATCTAAACATAACACTAGACCTAGCCATAACCCTAACCCTACAACTAGACTTCAACATAACCCTAGCTCTTACATTACCCAGATCCCTAACCATAGGCCAAAACCAAACCCAAAATCGAGAGCTAATCCTAGGCCTAAATCAAGCCTCAAGCATAACCCTAACCCTAACCCTAGCCCTAACCCTAACCTAACCCTCACCTTAGTCCTAATTCTAGTTCAAAGGCTAAACATTATTCTAAACATAAACCACACCTATCCCTCAATATAACCTTAATATTAGCCCTAATCCTAATATTAACCCTAGCCCTAAACCTAGCTCTAAAGCTACCCATTACTCTAAACCTAAACCTAAGCTTATGGATAATCCTAGGCTTAATGCTAAACCTAAACCTAAATGGAGAACTAAACCTAGACCTTTCCTTAAAACTCACACTTGCCATAGACCTAACCCTAGCTCAAACTTAACCCTTACTATAAACCTAAACATAACCATAGCCCTAACTCTTAGCCTAAACCACAATCTAATGTTAAACATAGCCCTAAATCAATATCTAATTTTATACATTACCTTAACCGTAATCTTATTCCTAATGATGTCCCAAGCCCTAATCCTAACTCTAACCCTATAAGTACTATAATCTTACCCCTAGAAGTAACCCTAAACCTAACCCTCACCCTAGCCCTAATCCTAGCTCAAAACCTAACACTTATGCTAAACATAAACCTAAGCCTAACCCTAGTTTTAACCCTAACCCTAACCCTAATTCACGACCTATTCCTAACCATAAAACTAGCCATAAACTTAGCTCTAATTCTATCCATTATTCTAATGATAACCCTTTCCCTAATGTGAACCCTAGGCCTAACCTTAACCCTTTTGCTAACCTTAACCCTATCAATTATCCTAAAGCTGATGTAAACTCTAAACAAAACCCTGTCATTACACTAACCCACACTCCAGTGCTAATTAAAGCCATAACCCTAAAACCTAACCTCAAATAAACTCTAACACTTACACTAACCATAATATATCTCCTAGCTCTAAAGCTGTCTTTTACAGTAAAACTAACTCTTACACTAGACCTAGCAATAACACCAATCCTAAAACTATCCCCAAACGTAAGCTTAGACCTGACATTAGCCATAGCCCTAATTCTAGCCCTAAACCTAACACAAACCCCAACCATTATCCTAGCCCTAAATCAGCCTTAATGCTAACTCCAAACCTAACTTTAGGCCTAACCCAAAAACTAACCCTAGCCCTAATCTTACCCTAATTTAGTCCTATTCCTAACCCTAGTGCTAAGCCTAGCCCTATGACTAAATCCAACTCTCACCATAGCCCCATTCCTAGTTCTAACCCTATCCCTTACTGGAACCCTAATCCTAGTCCTAAACCCAGCCCTAAATTAGTGCTATATTTAGCTCTAGCCCTAACCTAGATCTAATTGTAACTTTAAATCACAACCTAAACCTTAGCCTAACCCTAAGCCTAACCCTAATTCTAAATCCAACTTTAAGCCTAGCCCTAAAACAAAACCTAGCCATAGACCTAAACCTAACCCTTAACCTAAACCAACCCTTATCCCTAACCCTAACCTTACCTCTAATTCTAGTTTTAAGCTGAAAACTAGAATTAACACTGACCCTGATTCTGACCATAATACTAACCCTATTAAATATCACCCTAACCCTGATTCTAATTTGATAACTAGCCCTAACCCTAGCCATAGCCCCAAACAAAACTGAGCTATAGCCCTAATCTTAACCCTTAACCTAAACCAAATCCTAATGCTACACCTAGTCCTAATCCTATCCCTACAACTAATACTGACCCCAACTCTGACCCTAAAACTAACCCTACCTCTACACATCACCCTAACCCTAAACCTAACCCAAACAAGAAACCTAGCCCTAATCCTAACCCTAAAACTATCCCTAACTGTAAAGCTAGTTCTTACATTAGCCACAGCCTTAACTCTAACAGAAAACCTAGCACTAATCTGAGCCTGCACCCTAGCTTTAACCCTAATCCTTACCCTAACCCTAACACTAACACTAACCCAAAACCTAGCTCTAAACCTATTCCTTACCCTAAGCTGAACACTCACCCTAATGCTACCCTAGTTCTAACCCTAATCTGTAGCTTACCCCAACCCTAACTCTATTACTAGTTCTAACCCTAGCACTCCTTCTATCTCTAAAAGTGACCCGAAGCCTAAACATAAACCTTACCCTTATTCTGACCCTAACACTAACCCTAGTTGAAAGCCTGACCTTAACACTAAAACGAACCCTAACATTAGCCCTACCAGTAAACCTATACCTAAAGCTAACCATAACACTGGCACTAGACCTAAACTTAATCCTAAATATAGCAATAACTCTAGCCCTAGTCCTAAACAAAAACCTAGCCCTACACTAATATACCCATTAACCTAATGGAAAGGCTAATTCTAGCCCTAGTCCTAACCCTAGTTCTAATTCTGTCCCTGACCGTAAACTCAATGCTAACCTGAACACTGACGCTTACTCTAACACAAAACCTACATATCTATAACCCTAACCCAAAATGCTACCCATAACCATAACCATAGCTCTTAAATTACCCTTAGCCCTAACAGTAGCCATAAACCTCACAAAAAACCTAGCCTAACACAAGCCCTAAACCTAGACCTAAGCATAACCTTAACCCTAAACCTACCACAAAACCTAAACCTAATGCTTGCACTAGCCCTAACCCTAGCTCAAACTCTAACCCTTACACCAAATATAATCCTAGCTCTAATCTTAACTCTAACACTATCCCTAATCCTATGTGTAACAATAGCCCAAATCCTAGCTCTAACTTTATCTATTACCTTAAACATAATGCTAACCCTTATTCTAACTCTAGCCATAACACTAAACCTAAACCTAACCCTAACACTGACCCTAACCGTAGCCCTGATTCTAACCATAACCTTCACCCTAGCCCTAACCCTAGCTCAATCCCTAACACTTACCATAAATCGAATCCTAACACTTAACCTAGGAGTAACCCAAATTCTTGAACTAATCCTAACCTTAACCTAAGCCTTAACACTAGCACTAAACCAATTAATTACTCTAAACATAAGCCTAAACCAAATGCTAACTCTAGTCCTAAACCTAACCCTATCCCTAACACAAACCCCACACATTATTCTAAAACTAACCTTAACTGTAAACCTAACTCTATCCATTACTCTAACCCTAAACCTAACCCTAACCCTAATGCTATATTTGAGCCCTAACCATAAACCTTAACCCAAACCAAACCCTAACCCATATTCTGACGCTAATAATACACTAGCTCTATACCTGACACCTACACTAAACCTAACCCTTACACTAGACCTAGCCATGAACCTATCCCTAACACTATCCCTAACCATAACCCTAGACCTGATATTATTCCTAGCCCTTATCCTAGCCCTAAACCTAACACAAAAACTAGCCCTCATCCTACCATAAAGCTAGATTTAATCCTAACCCAAACCTTCACCCTATCCCTGTCCCTAAATATAACCCTCACCCTACCACTGAACGTACCTCTATAGCCCCATCCCTTTCCCTAAAACTTACCCTAACCCTATCCCTAACCATAGGCCTAAACCTAACACTAATCATAGCGCTAATCCTAGACCTATTTGAACCCTAATTTTAACCCTACCCCTAAACCTAGCCCTAAGACTAACTCTAAGTCACATTCAAGCCCTATTTCTATTTATAACACTATTCGTTACCATAAGCCTCACAATAGCCCCAACCTGAGCCCTAAACCTAGCCATAGCACTAACCCTGGATCTAACTATAACTCTAAATCTAACCCTAATCTTAAGCCTAAACCTCATTATACCACTAGCTCTAACACTATTGCTAATCCTAAAACTAGCCATAATCCAAGACTTAGCCCTAAAACAAACCTAGCCATTGCTCTAAACAAAACTCTAACCCATAACTAGCCATAACCTGAGGTCTAATTCGATTCCGAAACATAAAACTAACCCTCACCCTGACTCATATCTAAACACAAAGCCTAACTCTAGATATCACCCTAATTCTAAAACTAATGCTAACACTAGACCTGGCCGAAACCGTAACCCTAAAACTAACCCTAATCGTAACCCTAGTTCTTACATTTGCTCCAGCCAAACCCTAGCCATAACTCTAACACAAAAATAGGCCTAATCCAAACCCTAACACAAGATTTAACCCTAACCCTAATCCTAAAACTAGCCCTAAACCTAACCCTAATCCTATCCCTAACCGTAGCTCTAACACTATCTATTACCCTAAGCCAAACCATATTTATAATGCTAACTCTAGTCCTAATCCAAATCCTTAATCAAACCCAAACAATAACCCTATTATTAGTCCTAACATTAGCCCTCATTCTAGATCTAACCCTAACCCAAAATCTTACCTTAACCGTCACCCTTATGCTGACTCTAACACTAATTATAGGTCTAAGCCTGACCCTAAACTGAAACCAAAACTTGAAACTAGCCCTACCAGTAAACTTATACCTAAACCTAATGCTAACACTAACACCAAACCTAAATCTAATCCTAAATCTAGCTATTACTCTAGCCCTAGACCTAAACAAAAACTCAGTTCTAGCCCTAACAACAACCCTTTTCCTAAAACAAACACTAACCCTACCACTAGACATAACCCTAGTCCTATTCTGATTTCACCATAACCCTAACTTTATCCTGAACTCTAGCCCTGACACTAACATTAAACCCAGCTTGAAACCTGGCCATAATCCAAATCCTAAACCTAACACTAGACCTAGCCATAAACCTAATCCTAAAACTAGCTCTAATCAGAATCCTAGATCTTACATTACACATAGTACTAACCCTAGGCCTAAACCTAACACAAAACTTAAATAACCCTAACCCTAATTAATTGAGGCCTAAACTAATGCCAAGCATAACCCTCACCCTAACCATAACCTTAGTTCTAACCCTGACCCTAACCCTCAACTTAGTCCTAACCCTTGCTCAAAGCTTAACCCTTAGCCTAAACATAACCCTAGCACTATCACTAACCATAACCCTAACCATAGCCCTAATCCTAACCTTAACCTTAGACCTAACACTAGCTCTAATCCTAGACATTTCCCTAACTCTAACACTAATCTTAATGATAACCCTATCCCTAACCCTAACCGAAACACTAATCCAAACAATAAACCTAACCCTAGACCTAATCCTAAACCTAAACCTTGCCATAGATTAGACCTAACTCAAACCATAACTCTTACCCTAAAACCAACAGTAAACCTAGCCCTAAAACTAAACTTAATCCTAAACCTAACCATAACCATAAAGCTAACCTTACATCTAGCCCAATCTATTACCCTAAAACCTAACCCTAACCCTAATGAAAACCCTAGCCCTAACCCTAAACCTAACCCTGACTATATCATTAAACCTAGCCCTCATCCTAGATATAACCCTGGCTCAAAACCTAACCTTTACCCTAAATATAACCCTAACCCTAATCCTAAGCTAGGGTTACTAGCCCTAACCCAAAACCTAACCTAACCCTAGCCCTAACCATAGATCTAAACCTATATATTATCCTTATGATAACCCTAATCCTAATGCTTACCATAGGCATAACATTAACCCTTTTGCTAACCCTAAAGCTCTCCATTGCCATAACTCTACCCTGAAACCTAAACCTCACCCAGTCAATTACCCTTACCTTAACTCTAACCCTAATGCTCATCTGAGCCCTTTCCCTAAACCTTAACTTAAAACAAACCCTAACCCTGACCCTGACCCTAAAAATACACTTAGCTCTAAACCTCACGCTTACCCTAAGCCTAACACTTACACTAGATATAGACGCAATCCTAAACCTAAATCTACCCCAAATTGTAAGACTAGACCTGACATTAGCCATAGCCCTAATTCTAGACCAAACCCTACAACAAAGTATAGCCTTCATTCTAGCCCTTAACCTAGCCTTAATCATAACCCTAACCCTAAATCTAACCCTCACCCTATCTTTAAACCTAGCTATAACACATACCTTACCCTAGTATTAACTATAACCTTAGCCCTAACACTAGGCCTAAGCTGAACACTAACCCAACCCTAATCCTAGCCCTAACTTAGCCCTATCCTTAAAACTAACCGAAACCCTAGGCCTAATACTAACTCTAAATCTAAACCTAGCCCTAGCCCTAGTTCTAACCTGATCTGTTACCGTAACCATAACCCTAAACCACACCCTAGCCCTATATTTAGAACTAGCCCTAATCCTAGTTCTAAACCTAAATCTAAATCTAACCCTAACCCAAAGCCTAATCCTAACACTAACACTAGCCCTAACCCTAATGCTAATCTTATAACTAGCCCAAACCCTAAACCTAGGACTAAAACCAAACTGAGCAACAGCCCTAACCCTAAACCTTAACTTAAAAGAAACACTAACACTACACCTAGATATAACCCTAGCCCTAATTCGAGTCCTAAACCTAACCTTAAAACTTACCCTGACCATGACTCATATCCTACCACTGACCCTAGATCTAAAGACAACCCAAAACTTAAACCAAACCCTAACAGTAACCCTAGTTCTAATTCAAGTAATAACCCTAACACTAAGGCTAACCCTGACCGTGACGGATATCCTAACTGTGACGCTAGCGCTAAACACAGCCCTCACCTTAAACCAACCACTAACAGTAACCCTAGCCCTTATTTGAGTCCTAACCCTAACCCTAAAACTAAGCCCTATGCTGACTCATATCCTAACATTAACAATAGCTCTAAATGTTACCCTAATCTTAAACCTAAACCTAACACTAGACCTACTCCTACCCCTAACACTAAAACTAACCCTAATTTTAACCCTGGTTCTTACATTAGCCAAGACTCAAACCTGGCCCTAACCCTAACACAAAAACTAGCCCTAATCCAAGCTCTAAACCTATATTTAACCCTAATGCTAAACCTAACTCTAGCATTAACCATGGCTCTAAGGCTATCCCTTAACCTAAGAAAAACCCTAACCCTAATGGTAACCCTAGACCTATCTCTAATCCTTAGGCTATCCAAAACCCTAACTTTATTAATAGTCCTAACCCTAGCCCTCGTTCTAGCTCTAAACCTATCCCAAACCCTAATGCTAACCCTGACCCTTATACTGACTTAACACTAACCCTAGGTCTAAAACTGACCCTAACCCTAGACCAAACCCTAACACTAGCCCTAGACCTAAACCACATTCTAAATCTAGCCTTAACTCTAGCCTTATATGTAAACATAAACCTAGCCCTAGTCCTAACAATAATCTTTTACATAACTCAAACACTAACCCTAAACCTAGACCTAAACATAGTCCTAATTCTGGCTGTAACTCTAGCACTAACTCTAACCCAAACACTGACCCTGCAGTTAGAGTAAGCATATCTCTAAATCGACCCTTCCCGGAAATCTAAACCTTACACTAGACCTAGTCATAACCCTAACCCTAAAGCTAGTACTCAAGATAACCCTAGCTCTTACATTACCATATACCTAACCCTAGGCCTGAACCTACCAAAAAACCTATAGCTAATCCTAGGCCTAAATCAAGCCTTAAGCATAACCCTTACCCTAACCCTAGCCCTAACCCTAACCTAACCCTCAACTTAGTCCTAATCCTAGCTCAAAGCCTAAACATTACTCTAAACATAAACCTACACCTATCCTTCAATCTAACCTTAAACCTAACCCTAATCCTAACCTTAACCATAGCTCTAAACCTAGCTTTAAACCTACCAATTTCTCTAAACTAAACCTAAATTTATTGATAATCTTAGGCTTAATGCTATAACTAAACCTAACTGAAAAACTAACCCTAACCCTAACCCTAACCTTAAACCTCACACTTGCCATAGGCCTAAACTTAGCTCAAACCCTAACCCTTAGTATAAACCTAAAATAAGCCTAGCCCTGAAACTAAGTCTAAACTTCAATCTAACTTTAAACATAGCCCTAAATCTAAATCTAATCATATACATTACCCTAACCCTAACCCTCTCCTTAAGGATATCCCTAGCCCTAATCCTAACCCTAACCCTATGAGTACCATAATCTTATTCCTAGAAGTAACTCTAAACCTAACCCTCACCCTAGCCCTAACCCTAGTTCAAAACCTAACCCTTATGCTAAACATAAACCTAAGCCTAACCCTAGTTTTAACCCTAACTCTAACCCTAATTCAATACCTAATTTAACCAAAAACCTAGCCCTAAACTTAGCTCTACTCCTATCCATTATACTAACCATAACCCTTACCCTAATGTGAACCCTATGCTTAACCTAACCCTATCACTAACCCTAACCCTATCAATTACCCTTAACCTAATGTTAACTCTAAACAAAACCCTATCTTTACCTTAACCCAAACCCTAGTGATAATTCAAGCCATAAACCTAAAACCTAACCTCAAAAAAAAATCTAACACTGACCCTGACTTTCAAAAATCTCCTAGCTCTAAGGATGACTTTTACACTAAACCTAAGCCTTGCATTAGACCTAGCCATAAAATTAATCCTAAAACTCTCCCCAACCATAAGCTCAGATCTGACATTGGCCATAGCTCTAAACCTAGCCCTAAACCTAACACAAACCCCAGCCCTTATCCTAGCCCTAAACCTAGCCTTAATCCTAATTCTAAACCTAATTTTAAGACCAAAACAAAAACTAACCCTAGCCCTAATCTTAGCACTATTTTAGTCCTATTCATAACCCTAGCCCTAAGCTTAGCTCTATGACTAACTCTTGCTCTCACCATAGCTTCATCCCTAGTTCTAACCATATCTCTTACTGGAACCCTAATCCTAGCCCTAAACCCAGCCCTAACCCTAGCCTTATCATTAGCTCTAGCCCTAACCTAGATCTAATTTAAATCTAAATCAAACCCTAGCCCTAAGCCTAACCCTAACCCTAACTCTAAATCTCAATCTTACTTTAACTCTAGCCCTAAAACAAAACTGAGCCATAGCCCTAACTCTAACCCTTAAACTAAACCATCACTTAACCCTAAGCCTAACCTTAGTTCTAATTCTAGTTTTAAGCTGAAAACTAGAACTAACACTGACGCTGACTCTGACCATAATAGTAACCCTAGTCTAAACATCACCCTAACCCTAACCCTAAACCAAACACTAGACCTACCACTAACCCTAACGCTCAATTTAACTCTAATTGTACCCTTTGTACTTCCATTAGCCATATCCCTAACCCTAGCATTAACTTAACCCCAAACCTATTGCTAATCTGAGCCCTAACCCAAGCTTTAACCCTAACCCTATTCCTAAACCTAGTGCTAATCATAACCATAACCCTAGCCATAACCCTATCTCTAACACTATTCATTGCCATAGCCATAACTCTAGGCCTAAATCTAACCCTATCCCTAATTCTAAAACTATGCTTTATTCTAAACCAAACTAAACCCTAAAACTCATCCTATCATTATGCTAACACTAAGCATAATGCTAATTTGAGCCCTAACTTTAAACATTAACCTATCCCAAACTTCGAACCCAGAACTTGACCCTAGCTCTAAACCTGACCCTAACCCTAAACCTTACCCTTACATTATTACATGTAGTCATAAACTTAAATCTAAAACTATCATTAACGATAACCCTATATCTGATATTAGCCTTGGCCCTAATCCTAGCCCTAACACTAAAATAAACCATAGACCTAATCCTATCCCCAAACCTAGCCTTAATCATTGTCCTAACCCTAACCATAGTCCTAACCCTAAATCTAACCTTCACCTTATCTCTAAACCTAGCTCTAATGTCTTTCCTTAACCTAACCTTAACCCTAACCCTAACCCTAACCCTAAATCTAGGCCTCAAGTGAACACTAACCTGAGCCCGAATCCTAGCCCTAATTTAACCCTATCCGTAAACCTAATCCTAACCATAGCCCTAACAGTACCTCTAACTCTCACACTAGCCCTATCTCTAATTCTAAAACTATCCATTATTGAAATCCTAAACCTAGCCCTAACCCTATCCCTAAACCTAGCCATAAGCATTGCCAAATCCTTATTTCTAGTCCTAACCCTAGATCTAGCCTAACTCTAAATTTAACCCTAACCCTAAGACTAAGCCTAACATTAACACTAGCCCTAGCCCTAATGCTAATCAGAAAACTGTTCCTAACACTAACCATTGCAGTAAAACAAAACTGAGCAAGAGACCTAACCCTAAACCTTAAATGAAACCAATTATTAACACTTCACCTAGATCTAACCCTAGGCCTAATTCGAGTCCTAATCTTAACCTTAATACTAACCCTAATTCTGACTCATATCCTAACACTCACCCTAGCTCTAAACACCATCCTAACCTTAAACAGAACCCTTACAGTAACCTTAGCCTTAATTTGAGTCCAAACATAACCCTAAAACTAAACCTGACCCTATTAACGTAACACTAACACTAGATCTAAATTTCACCATAACTTAAACCTAATCCTAACACTAGAGGTTTATCCCCTAACCATAATGGTAAAACTAACCCTAAAATACATAGTTCTTACATTAGACATTGCTCAAACCCTAGTCATAACCCTAACAGAAAAACTAGCCCTAATCCGAGCCCTAAACTTAGCTTTAACCCTAACCCTACACTAACCCTAGCTCTAACCCTATCCTTTTCCCTATGACAAACCCTAAACATAATCCTAATCCTAATCCTAATTCTATTCCTTATCCTAACCCAAACACTAACCCTATAAGTAGCCCTAAACCTAGTCCTCATTCTAGCTCTAACCATAACCCAAACCCTAACCCTAACCCTGACCATTATTCTGAACCTAACACTAATCATAGTTCTAAACCTGAACCTAACCCTAAACCAAACCCTAACATTAGCCCTACTGGTAACCTTATACCTAAACCTAACCCTAACAATAGCACTAGAACTAAACCTAATTTTTATGTATCCATAACTCTAGTCCTAGACCTAAAGAAAAACCTAGCCCTAGCCCTAATAATAACTTTTAGCCTAAAGCCAAAAACTAACTCTTCCCCTAGTCTTAACCCAAGTACTAATTCTGGATTTCAAATTAACCATAAACCTAAACTGAACACTGACCCTGACACTAAACCTAACCCTAGCTCTAAACATCACTGTAACCCTAAACCTAACCATAAAACTATACTTAGCTTTAACATTAACCCTAAAACTAGCCCTAATCATAACAAAGTTCTTACATTTTCCACAGCTCTATCCTATGCAAAACCTAGCCCTAACCCAAGCCCTACCCTAGCTTTAACCCTAAAGCTAACCATAACCCTAACCTTAGTCCTAATTCTAAACCTAGGCCTAACGCTGGACATAATTCTAAGCATAACACTAGCCCTATCACTAGCTCTAACCCTATCCATTACACTAATGATAACCCTTACGTTTCTGCTAACTGTAGGCCGAATTCTAAACCTATACTTAGCCCTAATCCTATCCATTACTCTACACATAACCTGAACTATACTTAACCTATCCCTAGCAGTAATGATAACTTGAGCCTTAAACCTAAACCTTAATCTAATAAAAAGCCTAACACTGACCCTGTCCCTAATAATACCCATAGTTCTAAACCTGATCTTAACAAGAAACCTGACCCTTAAAATAGACCTAGCTATAAACCTAACCCTAAAACTCTCCCTAACTGTAACCCTAGACCTGACATTAGCCCTAGCTCTAATCCTAGTCCTATTCCTAACACAAATCTTAGCCCACATTGTAGCCATAAACGTCACCTTAATAATTAACTGATCCCTAACCATAACGCTAAATCTAATCCTCACTCTTGTCCTAAAAGTAAATATAATCCCATCCCAAACCCTAAACCTAACCTAACCCTAACCCTAACACTAACCCTAGCCCTAAACCTAGGCCTAACCTATCACTAACCCTAGTTGTAATCCGAGCCCTAATTTAGCCCTATTCCTAACCCAACCCTAACCCTAGCCCTAAGACTAACTCAAACTCTCACCCTGGCCTTATACATAGTTCTAACCCTAAACCTTACCATCACTCTATACCTAGCCCTAAACTTAGCCTTAATTTTAGCCCTATCCTTACCCCTAGCTCAAAGCCTAGATCTAAACCTAAGTCAAATTCTATCCCTAAACCTAAGCCTAAACATCACACTAACACTAGCCCTAATCCTAAAACTAGCCCTAACTCTACCCCTAGCCCTAAAACAAAACCAAATCATAACCCTAACCCTACATCTAGTCCTAATCCTATCTCTAATTCTAGTCCTAACCCTAACCTGAAATGTAATCTGGACTCTGACTCTGACCCTAACATTGAACCTAGCTCTAAACATCATCGTAACTGTAAATGTAACCCTAACACTAGACATAGCCCTATCCCTGACTCTATCACTAGCTCTAATCATAACACTAATTTGTACATTAGCCATAGCCTTAACTCTAGCACTATCCTAACCCAAAACCTAGCCTTAATCCAAGTCCTAAACCTAGTTTTTTTTTTTTAATATTTATTTTTTTTTAGTTTTAGATGGACACAACATCTTTATTTTATTGGTATGTGGTGCTGAGGATCAAACCCAGTGCCCTGTGCATGCCAAGTGAGCACGCTACTTCTTGAGCCACATGCCCAGCCACTAAACCTAGCTTTAACCCTAAATGTAAATCTAACCCTAACCCCAAAAAAGCCCTAAGCATCTACATAACCCTACCCCTAATCTTAGGTCTAACCCTAAATATTACCCTAATGTTATCCCATTATCCTAACCCTAGGCCTCACCCTAACCCTCCTATCCATTACACTAAACCACAACTAAAACCTAAACCTTACACAAAAAAGCCATAATCCTATACATAACCATACCCCTAATCTTAGGTATAACCCTATCCATTACCCTAATGATAACGCTTATGCTAACCCTAGGCCTAAAAATATCCCTATCCATTACATTAAACCACACCTAAACCCTAAATCTAACCCTTTCATTACATTAACCCAAAACCCTAATGATAATTCAAGGCCTAAAACCTAACCTAACACAAACCCTCATCTTGATCCTGACCCTAATAATAACCCTAGCTCTAAAACTAACTCTTAGTATAAACCTAACCCCTACACTGGACTAAGCCATAAACTTAACACTAAATCTATCACTAACTGTAATCCTAGACCTGACATTAGCCCTAGCCCTATTACTAGCCCTAACAAACATTAGCCTTCATCCTAGCCCAAAACCTTGCTTTAATCATAACCCTAAACCTAACCCTAGACTTAACCCTAATACTAACCCTTTCTCTAGGACTCAAACTAGCTATAACCCAATACCTTAACCTAAACGTAATCCTAACTCTATCCCTAACCCAAGGCCTAAACCTAACACTAACACTAGCCTTAATTTAGCCCTATCCCTAACCCTAACCCTAACCCTAACCCTAACCCTAAACCTAGCCCTAAGTCTAACTCTAACTCTCATACTAGCCCTATCACTACTTCTAACCCTATCACTTACCATAACCTAAACCTTACCCAAACCTTAGTCCTAACCCTTGTCCTATCCTTAGCCCTAGCCCTAACCATAGATTAAAACCCAACTCTAAATCTAACCCTAACCTGAAGCCTAAGCCTAACCATTATGAATACATTTATATTTAGAATCTGTGTCTACAGATGTTGGCTTCAATTATTATTTAGTATATAGTCATTAGTTTCACGAAAGGCATACCATTTCTGTTGGTGTATAGAGAACTGAGGTTCAGGGTGGGATGCTATGTTGAGGGGGAAAGGAATGAGGGTATGTGAATTAATCAAACTTAGCAACTTTGGAGGAAGACTAATGAATAGACGGGAAATTTATGAAAAAAAGGTATAAATTCAAAATGTTTATCTGTATTCATAAAATTACCATATGTATAAATAGTAAAAGTTAGGAGGCTAAAAGCGGGATAGAAGGAGAAAGAAAAGAAGAAGAAAAATAACAAGGAAAGAAAGAAAGAGAGGAAGAAAGAAAATAAGAGCAAATAAAGAGGTGGTGAATTGGGGCCTATGCAATTCCTCTATATTATACAATTCTAGTGATTCAGTTCTTAAAGTCCAATTTCATGGAAAGTTCTTGGTTTCACATACGTTCAGGTTGTGAGGACCAGAGGGGGAAGGGTAGAGGAGAATGGATGAGAAGAGCAAGAATAAAAAGTAAGAAAGAAAAAAAAAGTCCCTCAGAACTCTGTTTTCTTTTCTGGCATTAGGTGGAGTTGTCCATTCCTACCTTGAGTCTCTGTGCTCAGGGTGGTGCAGGTACCCAGCGTGAGAGGGCATAAGCTTCTACCTGGAGCCTCCCTACTCTTAGTCTCTGAATGGGAAACCAGGTGTCTATAGAGTTGCTGTTCCACATGGATAGTTACACCCCCCAAAACTTGTGAGAAAAATCTTGATTTATCACAGCTGGAGGTAGAGGAGTTGGAAACTGGGTAAATGATAAGCTACAGAACCAAGCTGCTAGCCACACCCACTGATAGATGGCGAGTAAGGTTTTGCAAGATGGATTCCATCTATTACCCATGTATGGTGTTTGGTGAGGTGGCTGGTTCTCGAGTGACCTTGTGCTGTGTCCAGTGCTCCGTCTGGTGACATGCAAGCAAAGCCTCTGTGTTCTGTGCTGCCTTCCCTCTATGCAGAGAGAACCTGTTCAGCTGAGACTGCTGTCTGTGCTCAGAGAAAGTGCGCAGTGGAGCCTTCCATCTGTGCCGAGAGCACCCATTCGGCCCTAGTTTTCATCAAATTTTTATGATACTGGGCAGGAGTTATCTTTTACTTGGGTCTTGTCAGTTCAATGGTTTACTGTCAGGAACAGTTTGTATTTTAAGGTTTCCCTTCATTATGGCTTATGGATGTGAATGATAATTGAGCTGGAAATCAAAGAGCGTTGGCAGGACATGCTTGAAAGTTCACACAATCAGTTCTCAGTAGGCAATCTCTGGTTTCTTTCTTTTAAAGGTAGGCCAACAATGAAGCATGCAAAAGAAACTGTATCCAAGAGCCCTTAAGGAGAAAACAGAGAAATATGTATGTACTGAAATAAGTCTACCAATAATTTGATCAGATTTCTTCTTTTAGCTTGCTCCACTAGGCTCCCCGAGGTTGGCACATCTAGGATCAATGGTTCTCTAAACAGGTAAGGGTTAGGTTTATTGTTAGGGTTAGGGCTATCTTTAGAGCTAATGTTAGGGTAAAAGTTTGTTTTGTTCAAATTTCTTTGATACTGGAAAAAATTATCTTTTACCTAGCCTTACTATGTGCCCCAGTTTGGGGCCTTCTCGGTTCAATGGTTTGCTGTTGGGAATAGTTTGTTTTTAATGTCTCACATCATTTTGACATATATGGGTAAATGAGAATGGAGCTGGAAATCAGAGGGTTGGTGCTAGCTGTTTGAAACTCCACATACTCATTCAGTTGTCTGTGGGTACTCTCTGGTTTCTTTCTTTAAAAGAAGTGATAAGCTGAAGCATGCAAAACAAGTTTATCCAAGAGCACTTTAAGAGAAAAGAGGGCAATATGCCTGTACTGAAATACCTTCCCCAATTATTTGGTCATATTTCTTTGATACTGTGTAGGATACATATTTAAGCTTGCCCCACTAGTCTCCCCAAGTTTAAAACATTTATGATCAAAGGTTCTCTTAACAGGTTACGCTTAGGGTTATGGTTAGAGATAAGGTTAGAAGTAGTGTTAGGGTTAGAGTGAGTTTTTTTCAACCTTTTGGATACTGGGCAGGATGTATCTTTTTCCTATTCTTAGTATGCTCCTCATATTTGAGCCTCTGAGTAAAAAGGTTTTGCTCTCAGGAGCAGTTTTAATTTTCATGTTTCACTTCATTTTGCCCTATAGGGGTGAATGGAAATGGAGCTGGACTCAAACAGGGTTTGTGCTAGTTTCTTGAAACTTAACACACTCAATCACTTCTCAGGGCACATTCTCTCATTTGTTTCTTGGGGTAGTAGCCCAAAGTTGAATTCGAAAGAAACAGCTTTATCTGTGAGCACTTTAGGAGCAAGCTTCATTTTTTGCATGGATTACTTTGATATTGTAAAGGATTCATCTTTTTCCTAGTCTTAGTAGGATTGCCAAGTTTGGGTTTTCAAGGTTACCCACTTGACTGTCAGAAATTGTTTGAATTTTTAGGTTTCACTTTATTAAGGCCTATAGACATGAATAAAAATTGAGCTGGAAATCAAATAGAGTTAGTACTAGCTGCTTGAAACTTCACACAGTCAATCAGCTCTCTGTGGGCACTATCTGGTTGTTCCTTGTAAAGTACCTTAATCTGAAGCATGAAAAACAATTTATCCATGAGCACTTTAAGAAAAAAATATGGAAATGTGAATGTACTGAGATACCTCCCCCAATTTTTCATCAAATTTCTTTGTGACTGCAAAAGATTCATCTGTTAAGTTGTGCCTCTAACCTCCACAAGTTTGGAAATTCTATGATCATAGGTACTCTAAACAGGTTAGAATTAGTTTAGGGTTGGGTTAGATCTAGTGTTAGAGTTAGAGTGAATTTTGTTCAAATTCATTTGATACTTGGCATAATCCATCTTTTACATAGCCTTACTATTTTTCCCAGGTTTGGGCCTTATCTCTTCAATGGTTTGCTGTCAGGAAAAGTTTGTATTTTGAGGTTTCCTTCATTTTGACTTATACAAGTAAATGAAAATGGTAATTGAAATCAAACAGGGTTGGTGCTCACTGCTTAAAACTGCACAAACTCAAACTGTTCTATGTGGGCACTCTGGTTTCTTCCTTGTGAAAGTTTCCCAAAGCTGATGCCTGCAAAAACATCTTTATCCAAAAGTACTGTTGGAGACAAGAGGGAAATATATATGTACTTAATTACCTCCCCAAATTATTTGGTCAGATTTCTTTGATACTGCACAAGATTCATCTGTTAGCTTTCCCCACTAGACTCCATTAATTTGGGACTTCTATGATAAAAGGTTCGCTAAACAGATTACGGTTAGGATTATAGTTAGGGTAAGGGCTAGGTTTAACCTAGTGTTAGGGTTAGAGACAGTTTTCTTCATATATCCTTGATACTGGGAAGAATTCATCTTATACCTAGACTCACAATGTTCCTGGGTTTGGGCCTTCTTAGTTCAATGGTTCACTGTCAGGAACAGTTGTATTTTAATATTTCACTTTATTTTGAAATATTTTGTTGAAGAGAAATGGAGCATGAAATCAAACAGGGTTGCTGCTAGCTGCGTGAAACTGTGCACACTCTATAAGTTCTCGGAGGACACTCTTTAGTTTGTTCCTTGTGAATATTGCCCTCAGATGAAACATGCAAAGCAACTTTATCCCGGAGCACTTTTGGAGAAATCAAGGAAATATGCATGTACTGAAACACTTCCCTCAATTATTTTCTCAGATTTTTTTGATACTGTGCAGGGTTCATCTCTTAGCTTTCCCCACTAGGACCCCTTAGTTTGGGACTTCTATGATCAAAGGTTCTCTAAAGAGGCTAGGGTGAGCTGTAGGGTTAGGATTAAGGATAGATCAAGTGTTAGGTTTACAGTAATTTTGTTCAAATTTCTTTGATACTAGGAAGGATTTATCTTTTACCTAGCCTTACTATGTTCCCCAGGTTTGGGCCTTCTATGTTCACTGGTTTGCTGTCAGTATTTCAATATTTATTTTAAGTTTTCACTTTATTTTAACTTATATGGGAAATGGAAATGGAACTGGAAATCAAACAGAGTTTTTGCTAGCTGCTGATAACTTCACACACTCAATCAGTTCTCTGTGAGGACACTCTGGTTTTATCCTTGTGAAAGTATCCCAAAGATGAAGCATGCAAAAACAACACTATGCGAGAGCATTTTAGGAGACAACAGGAAAGTATGCATGTACTGAACTACCTCCCCCAATCATTTGGTCAGATTCCTTTGATACTGGGCAGGATTCATCTGTTGGCTTGCCCCACTAGGCTCCTCAACTTTGAGACTTCTATGATCAAAGGTTCTCTAAATAGGTTACGTTAGAGTTAGGTCTATTATTAGGGTTAGAGTTTGTCTTGTTCAAATTTCTTTGATACTGGGCAGGATAGATGTTTACCTTGCCTTACAATATTCTCTAGGTTTCAGCCTTCTCAGTTCAATTCCTTGATGACAGCAACAATTTGTATTTTATGGATTCACTTCATTTTGACCTACATGGGAAAATAAACATGGAGCTGGGAATCACACAAGGTTGGTGCTAACTGCTTGAAACTTCATACACTCAATCAGTTCTCTGTGGGCACTCTGGTTTGTTCCTTGTAAAATTAGTAATAAGCTAAACATGCAATACAAATTTATCTGAGAACACTTTAGGAGAAACCAGGGAAATATGCATATACTGAAATTGCTTCCCTAATTATTTTGTCAGATGTTTTTGAAACTGCCCATGATTCATCTGTAAGCTTGCCACAACAGACTCCCCAATTTAGAAACTTCTATGATCAAAGGATCTCTAAACAGTTTAGGTTTAGACTTAGTGTTATAACTAGGTTTAGACCTGGTGTTAGTGTTAGAGTTAGTGTTTTTAAAATTTCTATGATACTGGGCAGGATTCACATTTTTCCTGTTTTTACTATACCCCAAATGTTTGGGCCTCTTACATAAAAGGGTTTTCTCTCAGGAACAGTTTCAATTTTCATGCTTCTCTTCTTTTTGCCCTATACCGGTGAATGGAAATGAAGCTGGAAATCAAACAGGGTTTGTGCTAGCTGCTTGAAACTTCACACACTTAATCAGTTCTCAGTGAGCATTAGCTGGTTCGTTTCCTATGAAGTATCCCTAAGCTTAAGTATAAAGAAACAAGTTTATCTCTTAGTGCTTTAGGAGCAAGCATAATACACATGTACTGAAAGAGCTTCGATTTTTTTGTTCAGATTACATTGATACTGTACAGGATTCATCTTTGACCAACCTGAGTAGGCTTCCCAAGATTGGGCCTTCAAGGTTCAATTGTTCAGTGTCAGGAACAGTTTGAATTTTTAGTTTTCATTACATTATGGCCTATAGGTGTTAATGGAAATTGAGCTGGAAATCAAACAGGGTTGGTGCTAGCTGCATGAAACTTCACACACTCAATCACTTCGCTATGGGCATGCTCTGATTTGTTCCTTGTGAAAGCACCTTAAGCAGAAGCATGAAAAAACCACTTATCCAAGAGCTCTTTAGGAGAAAACAGGGGAAATAAGTATGTACTGAAACACTTTCCCCATTTATTGGTCAGAATTTCTGATAATGGGCTGGATGCATTTGTTACCTTTACCTAGTAGGCACCACAAATTTGGTGCGTCTGTGCTCAAGCTCTATAAAGAGGAAAGGCTTAGTTTTAGGATTAGGGTTAAGGCTAGGGTTAGAAATTATGTTTGGGTTAGAGTTAGTTTTGTTCAAATTCATTTGATACTGGTCACAATTCATCTTTTACCTAGCATTATCATGTTTCTCAGGTTGGGCCTTCTCAGTTCAAGTTTCACTGTCAGGAACAGTTTGTGTTTTAAGGTTTCACTTCATCTTGACTTCTATGTGTTAAGGTTAGTTTTAGAGTTAGGGCTATGTCTGGGTTTTGTTTTAGGGCTAGGACCTGGGTTAGGGCTGGATTATGAATTAGTATTAGGGTTAGGAATGGTGTTAGGATGAGGTTTAGGCTTAGAGTTAGGGTTAGATTTAGAGTTAGGGTGAGATTCAGGGTTAGGATTAGGGCTAGGGTTTGTGTTTCGGTACGGGCTAGGGTTAGAACTAGGGGAACGGCTAGGAGAAGAGTTAGATTTAGATTTAGGACTAGGCTTACAGTTAGGGTTAGGGTTAAAGCTAAATTGTGGCTAGGATTAGGGCTAGGGTTAGTGTTAGGGTTAGGCCTAGGGGTAGGGCTAGTTTTAGGATTAGCATTAAATTTAGGATTAACTTTAGGTGAATGGGTGGGGTTATAGTTATCTTTAGGGCTATGGTGAGGGTTAGAATTAGGATTATAGCTAGGGTTAGTGTTTTGGTTAGGATAAAGGCAGGGTTAGGTATAGGGTTTCTGTTGGGTTCAGGGCTAGAACTAGGGCTAGGGCTAAAGTCAAGTCTAGGGTTATGATTAAGGATAGTTTTAGGGTTAAGTTATGGCTAGGTATAGTGTCAGAGCTATGCTTAGGGTAAGGGTCAGGTTTTGAGTCAGTGGTATTATTAGGGCCATGTTCAGGTTTAGCATTTGGTTTAGGTCAAAGTTTAGGGTTAGGGTTTGAATTACTGTAAGGTTTTGGCTTAGGGTTAGGGTAATGGATAGGGTTAGGATTAGGTTTCACTTAAGGTTTAGGGTAATGGATGTTAAGTTTAGCATTAGGTTAGGGTTATGTTTAGTATAATGGATAGATTTAGAGCTAGGGTTATGGATAGGTTATGGTTTGGATTAAGTCTAAAATTAGAGTTAGGATTAGAGATAGGACTAGGTTTTGTTTATGGTAAGTGTTAGGTTTAGGGCTAGTTTTATGGTTTGGTTAGGGTAAGGCTTAGTGTTTGAGCTAGGGTAATGGCTAGCGCAAGGTTTAGGTTTACGTTTAGGTCTAGGGATATGTTTATGGTTAGGGTTTTGTTTAGGGTTCAGGTTACAGCTAGAGATTTCATTACAGTTAGTGTTAGGTTTAGTGTAATGGATAATGTTAGATTTAGTTTAGCGGTAGGATTAGGGTATGGTTTTGGGCTAGTCTTAGGATTAGGTTCAGTGTAAGAATTAATGTTTCAGCTAGGGTTAGGTTTATGGCTAGGTCTTGGGATGTATCTATGTTTAGGCTTAAGTTTAGTGTAAGGGATAGGGTTACAATTAGATTTAGGGATAGGGTTAGGCTAATTGACAGGATTAGAACTAATCTGTGAGGTAGGATTATAGTTAGGATAAGAGCTACGCTTAGGGTTATGGTTTAGGGTAGGGCTAGGGTAATGTTTAAGGTAAAAGTTTGGCTTTGAGCTAGGTTTAGGTCAAAGGCGAGGGTTAGTGTTAGGGTTAGTGTTAGGGCTAGGGTTAGGGTTAGGATTATACTTATGTCTATGTTTAGACCTAGGATTATGGCTAGGTTTTGTGATAGGTTTAAGAATAGGGTTAGGACTATGGTTAGGGTTAGGACTAATGTTAGGTTTAAGATTAGGGTTAAAATCGGGTTAGGGCTAGGGTTATGTTTAGGGCTACTATTAGGGCTATGGTTATGGCTAGTACTAGTGTTAGGACTAGGTTTGGAGTTAGGATCAGGTTTAGAGATAGGTTAATGTTAGGGTCAGGGTCAGTGTTCCAGATAGGATGAGAGTTAGTTTTAGAAGAGAATTAGGACTAGTGTTAAGTTTTGGGGTAGTTTAAGTGTTTAGTTTAGGTTAGGGTTATTGTTAGGGCTAGCTCTAGGATTTTGTTTAGGTCCTGGGCTAGAATTATAGCTTTATTTAGGGTTAGTTTTGGGTATAGATTTAGTGTTAGGGTTAGGTATAGCTATAGGCTTACCAGTAGGGCTAGTGTTAGGGTTTGGTTTAGAGTTAGGGTCAAGTTTAGACCTAGGGTTACTGTTAGGATCAGAATAAGGGTCATTGTTAGGGTTAGAATTAGAATGAGGGCTAGGGTTAGGACTAGAAATACTGTTAGTGTTTAAGTTAGGGGATTAAGTTTAGGACTAGGGTTAGCATTTATTTTAGGGTTTGGCTTAGGGTAAGTCATAGGGTTAAAGGTAGGGTTAGTGCTCGTGGTAGGGTTAGGGTTAGGCTTAGGGCTAGTGTTAGGGTTAAGATTAGAGTTTAAGCTAGGGTCAGGACTAGAAATAACTGTAGGATTTGTGTTAGGGTTAGGGCTAGGGTTATGACAACAATGAATTACAAACTAGGGTTATGATTAGGGCTAGTTTAGGTTAAGGCTAGGTCTGGTGTCAGTGTTAATTTAAGGTTAGGGTGATGTTTAGAGCTAGTATTAGTGTTCGGATCAGTGTCAGTGTCAGGGATAATTTTAGAGTTAGGGTTAGGGCTAGGTGTAGGTTTATGATTTAGTTTAGATTAAAGGTTAGGTTTAAGGATATGGCTTGGTTTTGTTTTAAGACTAGGGCTAGGGTTAAGGCAAGTTTTAGGATTAGGATTATTATTAGAGCTGGTGTTAGGTTTTGGTTTAGGATTGTGGTTATGGTTAAATTTAAAGTTAGGTTTAAATTCAGAATTAGCTTTAGAACTAGGGTTGGGATACGGCTAAGTATAGATCTAGGGATAGGGCTAGGGCAAGAGTTAGAGTTAGTATTAAGACTAGGTTTAGAGTTAGGATAGGACTAAATTAGGGTTAGTGCTAGGCTTATTGTTAGAGTTAGGTTTAGGTTTAGGGCAATGGTTATTATTATGTTTAAGATTATGGTTAGGTTTAGGGTAAGTGCTGGGGTTATAGCTAGGTTTAGAACTAGGGTGAGTGTTAGAATTTATGTTAAACTTCGGGTTATGTTTCGGGTTAGGATTAAGACTAGGGTTAGGGCTAGGATTAGGGCTAGGGGTAATTTCAGGTCCAGCTTTACAGTTAAAAATTGTTTTAGAGTTAAGTTAAATGTAGTGTAAGTGTTAGGTTTAGGTTTATGGTCAGTTTTAGAGCTAAGGGTATTGTTTGTATAGGGTCGTGATTAGTGTTTGTATAGGTTAAGGTTTAAATTTAGGACTCGAATTAGTATAGGGTTAGGATTAGGGTAACAATATAGTTAGGCTTAAGTTTCAAGTTAGGTTCAGCGTAGTGGATAGGGTTAGGATTAGGGATATTGTAAGGTTTAGGCCTAGGGTTAGCATTAGGATTAGGATTATGGTTAGCGTAATGGATAGGGTTAAAGCTAGGGACAGAGGTAAGTTTATGGTTATTATTAGTGCTAGGTTTAGGGTTACAGTTAGGGTTAGGGTTAAACCTTGGTTTAGGCCTCAGATTAGGCTAGGTTTTGGGTAAAGTTAGGGCTACAGTTAGAGTTATGGCTAGTGCACATTCTAGGGTTACAATTAGGGCAAATTTTAGGGTTAGGGTTAGGGTTATGGCTAGGTCTAGTATTATGTTTTGGGTTATGTTTAGGTTAATGTTTAAAGCTAGGGTTACTTTTAGCCTCAGAATAAGGGTTAGGGTTGGTTTTAGGCTTCTGCTCAAAACTAGAATTAGAGCTAGGGTTAGGGCTTGATGTAGGGTTAGGTTTTGGTTCAGGTTAAGGGTTAGGTTTAGGGTTATGGCTAGAGTTAGGGCTGGTTTTAAGAGTACCCTTAGGGTTAGGTGAGGGTTATTATTAGGTTTAGGCTTAGGCTTTGCATTAGAGTCAGATTTAGAGTTAACTTTAGATCTAGGGTTAGGTCTAGGGCTAAGGAAATGGCTAGAGTTAGGCCTAGGTTTAGGGCTAGGTTTAGATTTCCAGTAAGGGGTAGGGTTAGAACTAGTTTTAGGGCTAGGGGGTGAGTTAGACTTAGTTTTAGGGCTAGGGTTAAGATTAGGGTTAGGGAAAGGGCTAAGTTAGGTCTAAGATTAGGGGTAGGGTTGTTTTTAAGTTAGGCTTACTTTTATGGTTACGGTTATGATTAAGGCTATGTTTAGTGCTAATATGGGCTAGGGTTTGTGTTCGAGTTAGGCCTAGGATTATATCTAGGGCTAATGTCAGGTCTAGGGTTATGGTTATGGATAGTTTTAGGTTTAGGTTTTGCTAAATCTAATGTAAGGATTAGGTTTAGTGTAAGAGTCAGGTTAGAGCTATGGGAATTATTAGGGTCAGGGTCATGGTTAGGGTTTCTTTTAGATTTGAGTTTAGCATTAGGACTCAAATTAGCATTAGGGTTATGGTTAGGGTAATGATAGGGTTAGATTTAGGGTACAGGTTATGATTAGGGTAATTAATAGGGTTGGGGTTAGTTATAAGTTTAGGGTTAGGCCTAGAGTTAGCATTAGGAAAAGAGTTATGTTTAGGGTAATGGATACAGTTAGAGTTAATTTTAGGGTTAGGGTTATGGTTAGGATTATGTCTTGTTATATGGATAGGGCTAGAATTAGCATTAGGGTAGGGGTTATGATTAGGGTACTGGATACAGTTAGAGCTAAGGTTTAGCTAGACTTATGGTTAGGATTATGTCTTGAGTTAGTGTTAGGTTATGGGTTAGAACTAGAATTAGGGTTAGTGTTATTTTTAGTGTAAAATTTAGGTTCTGAGTTATGATTAGGGTTAGAGCAAGGGTTAGGTTCAGGGTTATGTTTAGGGTTAGAATTACGGTAAGTATAGGGTTAGGGTTAGGTTAGGGGAATAGATATAATTAAGTTTAGGGTTAGGGTTAGAGTAATAAATATAGTTAGATGTAGGTTTAGGATAAGGGACAGGGTTATATTTAAGATTAGGGTTAGGGTTAGGTCTATGTTATGTTTAGGTTTATGGTAATGGTTAGGTTTTGATCTATGCTTAGGGCTATAGTGAATATTAGTTTAGGTTTAGGTCTAGGGTTAGTCCTATTTAGTGTTAGGATTATGGTAAGGGTTAAGAATAGGGTAATAATTGGGTTCGGGTTAGGGTTAGGGTAATGGTTAAATTTAGACCTAGGGTTAGGGCTAGGTTTAAGGTTAGGATTTGGACTATGTTTAGGGTTAGATTCAGTGATAGTTCTAGGTTTATATTTATAGTAAGGTTTAGGTTTTGGGTGAGGTTTAGGACCAGGTGGGGATTAGGTTTGAGTTAGGGCTAGGGGTTAGGGTTAGGGTAATGTTAGGCTAGGTTAAGGTTTAGGATTAGCTCAAGGTCTTTTGTTAGGTTTAGGCCTAGGGTTAATGCTCTGGGTAATAGCAGAGCCAGGGTTATGATTAGGGCTAATTTTAGGTTAGGGTTATGCCAAGGTCTAATCATAGGTGTAGATTTTCAGTTAGGGTCAGGTTTAGAAGTAGGTTTACTGTTAAAAGTGGAGTCAGTGTTTGGGTTAGAGTTCAAGTTAGGGTTACAGCCAGAATTAAGAGTAGATTTAGGTATAGGGGTAGGGTTAGTGTTTGTGTTAAAATAAGGGTTATTGTTAGGCCTAGGACTAGGTTTTTGTTCAGGTCGAGGGCTATAGTTAAGGCTAGATTTAGGATTAAATTTAAGTCCATGGCTAGTGTAAAGCTTTAGTCTATTGTTAGGGTCAGGTTTAGAACTAGGGTTTGTTTTAGGGTCAAGATAAGAGTCAGGGTTAGTGTTCGGGTTTGGAGTTGAATTAGAGCCAAAATGAGGGCTAGGGTAAGGACTATTAATAATGTTAGGATTTTGATTAGCCTAAGTATTAGGCAAAGGTCTAGGACTACCATTAGGTTTATGGTTATTTATAGGGTAAGTGATAGCCTTAGAGCTAGGGTTAGGGCTAGATTTAGGGTTAGGTTTAAATCTAGGTTTAGGGCTCAGATTAGGGCTACTTTTTGTGTTACGGCTAGAGGTAATGTTAGGGCAATGGCTAATGTAAGAACTAGTGTTACAATGAGGGTTAGTTTTAGGGTTAGGGTTAGGGGTAGGTCTAGTCTTAGGGCTAGGTTTATGGTTAGGATGATATTTAGAGCTAGGGTTAGTGTTAAGATATAAATAAGGGTCAGGGTTAGAGTTAAGGCTCGAATTAGGAACAGGTTTACTTTTAGGTTTCAGTTTAAGGTTAGGAGGGTGTTCACAGCTAGGGTGAGTGTTAGGATATGAGTCAGTGTCAGGGTTAGACTTAATGTTAATGGTCAGACTCAAATTAAGTCTATGGTTAGGTCTAGATATAGTTTTAGGGTTTGGTTTAAGTTAAGTTTTAAGTCTAGGGCTATTGCTCAATTTGTTTTACTGCTAGGGTTAGGGTTAGGATAGTTTTGCGATTAGCATTAGGGTTAGGGCTAGTTTTACTGTTTGGCTTAGGCTTAGGGTTAGGGTTAGATTTCGAGTTAGGGTTAGATGTAGGGTTAGGGTTAGGACTAAGGATATGGCAATTGTTAAGGCTAGGGTTAGGGTTATGGTAATGGATAGGCTTAGAACTAGAGATAGGGATAGTGTGAGAGTTAGAGTTAGTCTTAGGGTTAGGGTTAAGTTTAGGTTATGTATAAGTTAGTGGTATGGCCAGTGTTAGGGTTTGCTCTAGGTTGAGGGTCAGTTTTAGGTCTAGGGTTTGTGTTAGGTTCAGAATAATGGTCAGGGTTAGTGTAAGGGTTTGGGATAGGATTAGAGCTAGAATGAGGGCTAAGGTCAGGACTATTAATAGGGCTTGGATTTTGGTTAGCCTAAGGATTAGGGATAGTTCTAGGATTACCAGTAGGGTTAGGGTTTCACTTAGGGTAAGGGAGAGAATTAGAGCTAGGTTTAGGGCTAGAGTTAGAGTAGGGTTATGGTTAAAGTTAGATTTAGGGTTCGGAATAGGTCTGGTATTGTTTTAGGGTAAGGACTAGGGTTAGGGCAATCACTAATATAAGAACTAGGGTTACAATTAAGGTTAGTTTTAGGGTTAGGGTTAAGGGTAGGGGTAGTTTTAGTTTTAGGGTTAAGTTTAAGGTTAGGGTGATATTTAGAGCTAGGGTTAGTTTTAGGAAATGAGTCAGGGTCAGGGTTAGGTTTAGGACTGAAATAAAGGCTAAGGTTACTGTTAAGTTTTGGTTTAAGTTTAGGATGGTATTTCAAGCTAGGGTGAGTTTAGCATATGAATCATTTTCAGGTATACTTTTAAGGTTAGGTTTAGAATTCAATTTAAGTCTATGATTAGGTCTAGTGTAGTGTTAGGGTTTGTTTTAAGTTAGGTTTAGGTTTAGGGCAATTGCTCAGTTTTGTTTTACTGCTATTTGTAGGTTTAGGGCTAGTTTTGTGATTAGTGTTAGGATTAGGTTTAGTGTTAGTGTGAGTTTTAGGCTTAGGGTTAGGGCTAGGACTAAGGATTGGATAAGGGTTAGTGCTAGGGTTAGGGTTATTGTAAGGGCTAGGATTAGAACTAGTGATAGGGCTAGTGTGAGAATTACTGTTAGTCTTAAGGCTAAGGTTAGGATTAGGTTTAGGGATAGGGCTAAATTAGGGCTAGGATTAGGTCTATGGTTAGTGTTCAGTTTAAATATAGAATTAGGGTTAGATTCAGGATTTAGTTTCGGGTAAGCTAGGTTAGTTTTAGTGGTAGGGTAATGTTAAAATAAGGGTTAGGATTAGGGTTATGATTAAGACTAGGTTTAGGGCTAGGATGAGGGCTAGTGTTTGTTTTAGGGTTTGAGCTAGGATTAGGAGTATGGCTAATTTCAACTCTAGAATTATATTTAAAGATAGTTTTAGGGTTAGGATTATGGGTTTGTCTAGTGTAAGGTTTATATTTAGAGTCAGGATCAAGTTTAGGGCTTGATTATTAAGTTTACGGGTATTATTAAGGTGAAGGTCTAGGTTAGGGTTTGGAATAGGTTAAGGCTTAAAGTTAGGTATTGAATTATCATTAGGGTAAGTGTTTGTATAATGATAGGCTTAGAATTATGGTTCATGTTAGTTTTAGGGAAATAAATAGGGATAGGATTAGAGATAGGATTAGGTTTAGGCCTAGGGTTAGCATTGGAATTAGGGTTATTGTTACGGTAATGTTTAGGGTTAGGGCTAGGGTTATGGTTATGATTAGGTTTAGGGCTAGGGTTAAGTTTAGGGTTAAGGTTAAATCTCGGCTTAGAGCTCGGATTAGGGCTAGGATTTGGGGTAAGTTAGTGCTAGGGTTAGGATTATCGCTAATGTAAGTACAATGGTTATAATTAGGGTTAATTTTAGGCTTAAAATTAGAGCTAGGTTTAGTGTTATATTTAGTGTTATGATTAGGGTGATATTCAGAGCTAGGATTAGTGTTAATGTCAGAGTCAGTGTCAGGGTTAGTTTTAGGGTTCTGCTTAAAACTCGATTTAGCGCTAGGTTTTGGGGTAGGTGTATGGTTAGGGTTTGGTTTAGTTTAAGTGTTAGGGGTAGAGCTTATGGTTCGGTTTAGTTTTAGGACTAGGGCTAGAATTAGGGCTAGTTTTAGGATTAGTGTTAGGGTTAGGGTTAGGGCTAGTGTTAGGGTTAGGCTTAGGCTTCAGGTTAGTGTTAGATTTAGAGATAGATTATGATCTAATGTTAGAGCTTGGGCTATGGATAAGGCAACGGTTCAGACTAAGTTTAGGGCTAGGGTTAGGGTTATGTTAAGTGATAGGGTTAGAACTAGTGATAGGGCTATTGTGAGGGTAAGATTTATTTTTAAGTCTAGTGTTATGGTTAGGTTTAAAGATAAGTTGAAATTAGGGCTAAGATTATGGCTAGGGTTAGTATTGGGGTTAAAGCTAGGGTTACGGATTGTGTTAGGATTGACCTATGTTTAGGGATAGGATAAGAGCTGGGGTTTTATTTTAGGGTTAGGGCTAGGATTAAGGCTAGGGTTAATGTCAGGTGAGGGGTTATGGTTGAGGAGAGCAGTTTTAGGATTAGGTTAATGGCTAGGCCTAGTTTAAGGGTTAGGTTTTTGGGTTAAGGTTCAGGTTTAGAGCAAGAGGAATTATTAGGGTCAGGATCAGGTTAGAGTTTGGTTGAGTTTAGGGTTTATTGTTAGGTCTCAAATAAGCATTAGGCTCAGCATTTGTGTAATGATAGGTTTTGTTTAGGGTTCAGGTTAGGTTTTCAGTGATTGATAGGGTTAGGTTTAGTGATAGGGTTTGTGTTAGGCATAGGGTTAACATTAGGGTAAGGGTAATGGTTAGGATAATGGATAGAGTTAGAGCTAAGCTTAGAGCTAGGGTTATGGTCAGGAATAGGTCTTGAGTTAGGGTTAGGGTCAGGGTTAGAACTAGGGTTTGTTTGGGGGTTATGTTTAGCAAAAGACTTAGGTTTTGGGCTAGGATTAGGGCTAGGGCAAGGGTTAGGTTTAGAGTTAGGTCTAGGGATAAGATTAGAGTATGGTTAGTTTTAACACTGGATTAGGACTAGCATCATCATTAGGGGTAGGGTTAGGGTTAGAATAATGGATATGTAGGCATAGTGTTATGGTTAGTGTTAGATTGAGGTTTAGGTTTAGGGTTAGGGCTATGCTTATTTTTAGGTTTATGGTAAGGTTTAGGGTTTGAGATAGAGTTAGGTCTATGATGAGTGTGAGGTTAAGGGATAGGTCTACTGTTAGTTTTCTGGTTAGGTTTAAGGTTAGGATTAGGCTTAGGTTTACCAATAAGTTTAGGGTTAGTTTTAGGGTAATGGGTATGTTTATAGCTAGGTTTAGGACTAGGGTTAAGTTTAGGATTAGGACTAGTGTTAGGGGTATATTTAGTTATAGGAGTAGGTTTATGTATAGGATAAGGGATAGGCTTTGAGGTAGGGTTAAGACTAATCAAGTGTTAGGTTAGGGTTAGGGTTAGGGTTATGCTTATGCCTAGGATTAGCTCTGGGTTTTGTGTTAGGTTTTGGCCTAGGGTTAGGGCTTTGGGTAATTTAAGAGCCAGGGTTATGATTAGGGCTAGTTTTAGGGTTAGGGCTATGACTAGGTCTAGTGTTAGGTTTAGATTTTAGGTTAGGCTCAGGTTTAGAGGTAGGTTACTCTTATAGGGAGTGTCAGTTTTGGGGTTAGAGTTAGAGTTAGGGTTACAGACAGAATTAGAACTAGGTTTAGGTCTATGGTTATGGTTAGTGTTTGTGTTAAGTTAAAGGTTGTTTTAAGGCCAAGGCATAAATTTTTGTTTTGGTCTAGGGCCAGAGTTAAGGCTAGATTTAGGATTTGGTTTAGGTCTAGGTCTAGTGTTAGGGTTTAGTCAAAGGTTAGGGCCAGGTTTAGACCTAGGGTTAGTGTTAGGTTCAAAATTATGGTCAGGTTAACATTACGGTTTGGAATAGGGTTAGAGCTAGAGTCAGGGTAGGGTTATGCCTATTAATAGTGTTAGGGCTTTGGTTAGCTTAAGGATTAGGGATAGGTCTAGGGTTAAAATTAGGATTAGGATTTTGCTTTAATTAAGGGATAGTCTTAGAGCTAGTTTTAGGGCTAGAGTTTGGGTTAGGTTTAGTGTTAAATTTCAGTTTAGGGCTCAGATTAGGACTAATTTTTGTGTCACGGTTAAGGCTAGTATTATGGCAATGGATAATGTAAGAGCTATGTTACAATTAGGGTTAGGGGTAGGGGTAGGTCTAGTGTTAGGTGTAGGTTTAATGTTAGCGTGATATTTATAGCTAGGTTAGTATTAGGACATGATTCAGAGACAGTGTTAGTTTTAGGGTTAGGGTTACAACTTAAATAAGCGCTAGGATTAATGTTATGGTTCAGTTTAAGGAGAGAGCGGTCTTTAGAGCTAGGGTGACTGTTAGTATATGAGTCAGTGTCAGAGTTAGTTTTAAAGATAGGACTATTACTTGAATTATGTCTAGAGTTACTGTTAGGGTTTGGTTTAAGTTTAGGGTGGTGTTTAGAGCCAGGATGAGTGTTAGGATATGATTTGGGGTCAGGGTTAGTTTAAGGTTATGGGTTAGGACTTGAATTAGGTTTAGGGTTAGGTCTAGGTGTATGTTAGGGTTTGGTTTAAGTTAAGATTTAAGGTTAGAACTATTGCTCAGTTTTCCTTTTGATAAAGAGAGAGAGAGAGAGAGAGAGAGAGAGAGAGAGAGAGAGAGAGAGAGAATTTTAAAATACTTTTATTTTATTTTTTTTAGTGTTTGATGGACACAACGTACTTTTTCTTTAATTATATTTTTATTGTTGCTGAGGATCGAACCCAGCACCCCACGCATGCCAGGCCAATGCACTACCACTTGAGTCACATCCTCAGCCCCTATTGCTCATTTTTGTTTGAGTCCTAGGTTTAGGGTGAGGGCTAGTTATATAATTTGTTTTAGGGTTAGGGATAGTGTTTGTGTTAAGCTTAGGCTTAGGTGTAAGTTAAGACTTGAAGTTAGGGTTAGATCTAGCATTAGTGCTAGGTCTAAAGCTATGGCAACAGTTATGACTAGGTTTAGGGTTATGATAAATGATAGGGATAGAAGTAGGGATAAGGCTAGGGCAAGAGTTAGAGTTAGTCTTATGGCTAGGGTTATGGTTAGTTTTAGGGATAGGGCTAAATCAGGGCAAGGATTAGAACTAGGGTTAGGGTTAGGGTTAGGGTTATTGCTAGGGCTAGGTTTAGGGTGAAGTTTAGGAGTTAGTTAGTTAGGGAGGTGTTATAGCTAGGCTTAGAGGTAGAGTGAGGGTTACAATTAGAATTCGGGCTATGGTTAGGGTTAGGGTTATGATTATGGCTAGGTTTAGGGGTAGGATGAGGGCTAGGGTTTGTTGTGAGTTAGGTCTAGAATTAGGGCTAGGGATAATGTCAGGTCTAGTGTTACAGTTAGGAGTAGATTTAGATTAGGTCTATGTCTTAGTCTACTGTAAGTGTTAAGTTTAGGTAAGGGCCAGTTTTAGAGCTAGGGGTACGTTTAGGTTCAGGGTCAGAGTTATGGTTTGTATTAGGTTAAGATTTAGGAATAGGACTCAAATGAGCATTAGGGTTAGAGTTAGGTTTTGGGTAATGAATGGGGTTAGATTTAGGGTTCAGGGTAGGTTTAGGGTAATGGAGAGATTTGGGGTTTGTGATAGGGTTAGGTTTAGGCCTAGGGATAGCATTATGAATAGATAGGGTTAGGGTTAGTGTTAGTGGTAGGGTTAAGGCTAGGTTTATGTTTAGAGCAAAGGTTAGGCTTTGAGCTATGCTTAGGTCTAAGGTGTGGGTAAGGCTTAGGTTTAGGGCTAGGTTTAGAGTTAGGATTATGCTTATGATAGGTTTTGGGCTTGGATTAGAGCTACGTTTTGTGTTAGGTTTATTTCTAGGGTTACTTCCATGGGTAATGCATTATCTAGGGTTCTAATTAGTGCTAGTTCTAGGGTTAGGGCTATGGCTAGATCTAGTGTTAGGTATATATTTTTGTTTAGAGTCAGCTTTAGAGCTAGGTTTAGTGTTAGTGTCAGGGTCAGTGTTCAGATTAGAGTTAGGTTTAAAGCCAGAATCAGGAGTAGGGTTAGTTCTGGGGGTAATGTAATTGTTTGGTTTAGGTTAAGGATTACTGTTAAGGCTAGGACTAAGTTATTGTTATCACTATATTGATGATTAGGTTTAGGTCTAGGGGTAGTGTTAGGGTTAGGTTTAGGTAAAAGTTTACTTGTAGGGATAGTTTCAGGGTTAGGGTTAGGGTTAGGGTTAGGGTCAGGTTTAGACCTATAATTAGTGTTATGGTTAGAATAAGGGTGAAGTTTAGGGTTAGGTTTCTGGTTGGTTTAGAGCTGAATGAGGGCTAGGATTTGGACTGGTAATAGGGTTAGTGTTTGATTTAGACTAAGGATTATGATTAGGACTAGGGTTACCATTATGGATAGTGTTTGGCTTAGGATAAGGAAAGGGTTAGAGCTAGGCTTAGAGATAGGTTTTGATTAGGTTTAGGGCTAGGGTTAGAGTTAGAGTTAGGGTTAAATCTAGTTTTAGGGCTCAGATTATGGCTATTTTTATTTTGGGGTTAGGACTAGGGTTAGGATTATGGCTGATGTAAGAACTAGGGTTATTATTATGGTTTGGTTTATGGTTAGGGTTTTGGCTACCTATGGTGTTAGCATTTGCTTTTTGGTTAGTGTGATATATTGTGCTAGGGTTAGTGTTTGGATATAAGTCTGTGTAGGGTTAGTTTTAGCCCTAAGACTCGAATTTGAGCTGGGGTTACTGCTAGTTGTAGGATTAGGTTTTGGTTTAGTTAGGTTTAGGCTTAGGGTAATTGCATGGCATGGTTTTGTTTTAGGGCTAGGGCTAGCACTAGTGTTAGGGTTAGTTTCATGATTAGTGATAGTATTCAGCTAGTGGTAGGGTGAGGTTTAGGCTTAAGGTTAGGGTTATATTTAGAATTTATAACCATAATTTAGAGTTAAGTTTAGATCTTGGGTAGTGCTAAGGTTAGGGCTACTGTTAGGGTTATGGTAATGGACAAGTTTAGAAATATAAATAGGGCTAGGTTGAGAGTTAGAGTTATTCATTTTCAATGTGTTCTTTCACTGTTTGGATTTGCTGTCTCGTATCCTCCTTAAGGTTCCATTCCATCTGTGTAAGGTATTCCTTGAGTTCTTTATATGACCATTTTTTTTGATGATTCTAGGTCCTCCTGAATATTTAGGCTCTCCTTCATTGTTTGTACTCCTTTTCTTCCTTGCTTTTTTATGCTGATCATGTTACTTCTTGCTCTGGTTTGACTGCTGAGTTACTGTTTACTCTTATAAATATATTTGATGCTTGGGAGGAAAGATATAAGAAGGGAAGGGAAGAAGTCACTAAAGAGAATGGGAGTAGGCAGGTATAATTCAAGGAATGGGGAATAAGAAAATTGAAAAGAAATGAAAAGACAAAAGAAAAAAATAGAAAATAAATAAAGCAAGAAAAAAATTAAAAAAAATAATAATAATGATAATTAAAAAATGACAATTAAAATGTAAAATAATAATAATTATAATAAAATAAAAAAAATTTAAAAAAATTTAAAAACATTAAAAAAAGTTAAAGAATGACAACAACAACAAAAAAGTGAAAATGAAAGAAAAAGAAAAAAAGAAAAAAAATGAATTACATAAACAGTTAAAAGAAGAAGTTAAGCATCTTTATCAGGAGATAGAGATTATAAAAAAAAAATCAAACAATAATTCTAGAAATGAAGGAAATGATAAACCAAATTAAAAACTCAATTGAGAGTATCACAAATAGAGTGGAGCAAGTAGAAGCCAGAACGTCAGATAATGAATACAAAATATATCATCTTGAAAAGAGTCTAGCCAACTCAGAAAGGCTGGTAAAAATCACGAGAAAAACATCCAAGAGATATGGGATAACATAAAAAAAAAACAAACTTACGAGTCATTGGGATAGAGGAAGGTACAGATATTCAAACCAAGGGAATGAGTAACCTGCTAAATGAAATGATTACAGAAAACATTCCAGAAATAAAAAAGGAAACGGATATACAAATTGTAGATGCATACAGACACCGAGCACACAAAATCACAGTAGACCAATGCCAAGACACATTGTTATGAAGATATCCAATATACAGAACAAAGAGAAAATACTAAAAGCTACAAGAGAAAGGAGGCAGATTACATTCAGGGATAAACCAATAAGGTTAACAACGGATTTTTCATCACAGTCGCTGAAAGTGAGAAGATCCTGGAACAATGTATTTCAAACACTGAAAGACAATGGATGCCAACCAAGAATTCTGTATCCAGCAAAATTAAGCTTCAGGTATGACAATGAAATAAAAATCTTTCATGATAAACAAAAGCTAAAAGAATTTGCAGCCAGAAAACCAGCATTGCAAAGCATCTTGAGCAAAACACTACATGAGGAAGAAATGAAAAACAATAACCAAAACCATCAGTGGGAAGTGCCTCTGTAAAGACAGAGGGCAGGGGGAAAGCTAATCATGGAGAAACAAACTAAATTTAAAAAAAAGAAGATAAATATTCAAAAATGGATGGAAGTACAAACCATATATCAATAGTAACTCTAAGCGTTAATGGCTTAAACTCTCCAATAAAGCGACATAGGCTGGTAACATGGATTAAAAAAACAAATCCAACAATATGCTGCCTCCAGGAGACACATCTGGTTGGAAAAGACATACACAGGCTGAAGGTGAAAGGTTGGGAAAAAATATACCACGCACACGGTCCTCATAAGCAAGGAGGGGTGGCCATCCTCATATCGAATAAAATCGACTTCAAGACTAAGTTAATCAAAAGGGATAAGGAAGGACATTATATACTGTTAAAAGGAACCATTCACCAACAAGACATAACAATTATCAATATTTATGCACCAAATAATGGTGTTGCGATGTTCATAAAACAAATTCTCCTCAAGTTCAAGAATCAAATAGACCACAACACAATAAGTATGGGTGACTTCAACACACCTCTCTCACCATTGGACAGATCCTCCAAACAAAAGCTGAATAAAGAAACTATAGAACTCAATATCACAATCAATAACCTAGACTTAAATGACATACATAGAATATATCAACCATCATCAAGTTGATATACTTTTTTCTCAGCAGCACATGGATCCTTCTCAAAAATAGACCATATATTATGCCATAGGGCAACCCTCAGTAAATATAAAGGGGTGGAGATAATACCATGCATTTTATCTGATCATAGTGGAATGAAACTGGAAATCAATGATAAAAGAAGGAAGGAAAAATCCTACATCACATGGAAAATGAACAATATGTTACTGAATGATCAATGGGTTACTGAAGACATAAAGGAGGAAATAAAAAAATTCTTAGAGATAAATGAAAATACAGACACAACATATCGGAATCTATGGGACACAAAGAAAGCAGTTTTAAGAGGGAAATTCATCACCTGGAGGTCATTCCTCAAAAAAAGGAAAAACCAACAAATAAATGAGCTCACACTTCATCTCAAAGCCCTAGAAAAGGAAGAGCAAAACAACAGCAAATGTAGCAGAAGGCAAGAAATAATTAAAATCAGAGCAGAAATCAACAAAATTGAAACAAAAGAAACTATTGAAAAAATTAACAAAACTAAAAGTTGGTTCTTTGAAAAAATAAATAAGATTGACCAACCCTTAGCCATGCTAATGAAGAGAAGAAGAGAGAGAACTCAAATTACTAACATACAGGATGAAAAAGGCAATATCAAAACAGATGCTACAGAAATACAGAAGACAATTAGAAATTGTTTTGAAAACCTATATTCCAATAAAATAGAAGATAGTGAAGACATCAATAAATTTCTTAAGTCATATGATTTGCCCAGACTGAGTCAGGAGGATACTCACAACTTAAACAGACCAATATCAATGGATGAAATAGAAGAAGCAATCAAAAGACTACCAACCAAGAAAAGCCCAGGACCAGATGGGTATACAGTGGAGTTTTACAAAACCTTTAAAGAAGAATTAATACCAATACTTTTCAAGTTATTTCAGGAAATAGAAAAAGAAGGAGCTCTGCCAAATTCATTCTATGAGACCAACATCACCCTGATTCCGAAACCAGACAAAGACACCTCAAAGAAAGAAAACTACAGACCAATATCTCTGATGAACCTAGATGCAAAAATCCTCAATAAAATTCTGGTGAATCAGATACAAAGGCACATCCAAAAAAATTGTGCACCATGATCAAGTAGGATTCATCCCTGGGATGCAAGAATGGTTCAATATACGGAAATCAATAAATGTTATTCACCACATCAATAGACTTAAAGATAAGAACCATATGATTATCTCGATAGACACAGAAAAAAACATTCAACAAAGTACATCATCCCTTTATGTTCAAAACATTAGAAAAACTAGGGATAACAGGAACTTACCTCGACATTGTAAAAGCCATCTATGCTAAGCCTCAGGCTAGCATCATTCTGAATGGAGAAAAATTGAAGGCATTCCCTCTAAAATCTGGAACAAGACAGGGATGCCCTCTATCACCACTTCTATTCAATATAGTTCTCGAAACACTGGCCAGAGCAATTAGAAAGACAAAAGAAATTAAAGGCATAAAAATAGGAAAAGAAGAATTTAAATTATCACTATTTGCAGTAGACATGATTCTATACCTAGAAGACTCAAAAGTGTCTACAAAAAAACTACTAGAACTAATAAATGAATTCAGCAAGGTGGCAGGATATAAAATCAACAAGCATAAATCAAAGGCATTTCTGTATATCAGCGACAAAACTTCTGAAACGGAAATGAGGAAAAACACTCCATTCACAATATCATCAAAAAAAAAAAAATAATTGGGAATCAAACTAACAAAAGAGGTGAAAGATTTATATAATGAAAACTACAGAACCCTAAAAAGAGAAGTAGAAGAAGATCTTAGAAGATGGAAAAATATACCCTGTTCATGGATACGCAGAACTAACATCATCAAAATGGCGATATTACCAAAAGTTCTCTATAGGTTTAATGCAATGCCAATCAAAATCCCAATGGCATTTCTTGTAGAAATAGATAAAGCAATCAAGAAATTCATATGGAAAAATAAAATACTCAGAATAGCAAAAGCAATTCTAAGCAGGAAGTGTGAATCAGGCGGTATAGCGATACCAGACTTGAAACTACATTAGAGAGCAATAGTAACAAAAACAGCATGGTACTGGTACCAAAACAGGCGGGTGGACCAATGGTACAGAATAGAGGACACAGAGACTAATCCACAAAGCTACAACTATCTTATATTTGATAAAGGAGCTAAAAGCATGCAATGGAGGAAGGATAGCATCTTCAACAAATGGTGTTGGGAAAACTGGAAATCCATATGCAACAAAATGAAACTGAATCCCCTCCTCTCGCCATGCACAAAAGTTAACTCAAAGTGAATCAAGGAGCTAGATATCAAATCAGAGACTCTGCATCTGATAGAAGAAAAAGTTGGCTCTGATCCTACATATTGTAGGGTCGGGCTCCAAATTCCTTAATAGGACACCCATAGCACAAGAGTTAATAACAAGAATCAACAAATGGGACTTACTTAAACTGAAAAGTTTTTTCTCAGCTAGAGAAACAATAAGAGAGGTAAATAGGGAGCCTAAATCATGGGAACAAATTTTTACTCCTCACACTTCAGATAGAGCCCTAATATCCAGAGTATACAAAGAACTCAAAAAATTAGACAATAAGATAACAATTAACCCAATCAACAAATGGGCCAAGGACCTGAACAGACACTTCTCAGAGGAGGACATACAATCAATCAACAAGTACATGAAAAAATGCTCACCATCTCTAGCAGTCAGAGAAATGCAAATCAAAACCACCCTAAGATACCATCTTACTCCAGTAAGATTGGCAGCCATTATGAAGTCAAACAACAACAAGTGCTGGTGAGGATGTGGGGAAAAGGGTACTCTTGTACATTGTTGGTGGGACTGCAAACTGGTGTGGCCAATATCGAAAGCAGTATGGAGATTTCTGTGAAAGCTGGAATGGAACCACCATTTGACCCTGCTATTGCCCTTCTCGGACTATTCCCTGAAGAACTTAAAAGAGCATACTACAGGGATACTGCCACATCGATGTTCATAGCAGCACAATTCACAATTGCTAGACTGTGGGACCAACCCAGATGCCCTTCAATAGATGAATGGATAAAAAAAAATGTGGCATTTATACACCATGGAGTATTACGCAGAACTAAAAAATGACAAAATCATGGAATTTGCAGGGAAATGGATGGCACTAGGGCAGATTATGCTTAGTGAAACTAGCCAATCCCTAAAAATCAAATACCAAATGTCTTCTTTGATATAATGAGAGCAACTAAGAACAGAGCAGGGAGGAAGAGCAGGAAGAAAAGATTAACATTAAACAGAGACATGAGGTTTGAAGGAAAGGGAGAGAAAAGGGAAATTGCATGGTAATGGAGGGAGACCCTCATTGTTATACAAAATTACCTATAAGTGGTTGTGAGGGGAATGGGAAAATAAACAAGCAGAGAAATGAATTACAGTAGATGGGGTAGAGAGAGAAGATGGGAGGGGCGGAGGGGGATAGTAGAGGATAGGAAAGGTAGCAGAATACAACAGTTATTAATAGGGCATTATGTAAAAAGGTGGATGTGTAACCGATGTGATTCTGCAATCTGTATTTGGGGTAAAATTGGGAGTTCATAACCAACTTGAATCTAATGTATGAAATATGATATGTCAAGAGCTTTGTAATGTTTTGAACAACCAATAAAAAAAGAGAGAGAGTAAGAGTTATTCTTAGGCCTAGAGTTATGGATTTGCTTAGGGTTACGGCTAAATTAGGGCTTGATTAGCCCTAAGTTTAGTGTTAGGGTTAGGCTCATGGTTAGGACTAGAATTAGGGTTAGTGGTAGTGTTAGGGTTATGGTTAGTTTTATGGCAAGGAATGAGATTATGGCTAGGTTCAGGGCTAGGGCAAGGGTTAAATTTAGGTATAGGAATAGGGTGAGTGTTTGGGTTAGGATTAAGGCTAGTTGTAGGGTTGGGATGAGGGCTGGGTTTGTGTTAAGTTTAGACATAGGATTAGAGCTAGGGCTAATGTCAAGTCTAGGGTTATGTTTAGGAATAGTGTTAACTTTAGTTTTATTGCTAGGTCTAGTGGAAAGTTAGGTTTAGGGTAAAGGTCAGGTTTAGAGCTAGGTGTATTATTATGTTCAGAGTAAGGGTTAGGATAAGGTTTAGGGGTAGGTTTCAAATTAGCATTAGGGTAATGGTTAAAGTAATGGATAGTGTTAGGTTTAGGGTTCAGATTAGGTTTAGAGTAATAGACAGGGTAAGTGTTAGTGATAGGATTAGGGTTAATCCTAGGATTAGCATTTGGGTTAGGTTTATGTTTAGGGTAAAGGATAGGTTTAGTGCTAGTGTTAGGGCTTGTGTTAATGTTAGGATTTTGGCTAGGTTTAGATATAGGCCTAGGGTTAGTGTTACTGTTAGGTTTATCAGTAGTGTTAGGGTTGGAGCTAGGGTTAGGTCTAGGGTGAGGGTTAGAGTTAGATTCAGGGCTACAGTTAGGGTTAGGTTTAGGGTTATGGCTTGGGGTAGCATTAGTGTTAGGGTTATGTTTAAGGTAATGGATAAAGTTTGTGCTAGGATTTGTGCTATGGTTACAGTTAGGATTAGGGCTAGTTTTAGTGTTAGGTTGAGGTTTAGGGCTATTGTTATGTTTAGGGTAAGGATTAGAGTTTGAGGTGGGTTAGGCCAAGGCCAGTGTTAGAGTTAAGGTTAGTGCTAGGGATAGGGTTAGGCTTATACATAGGTCTAGGCTCGGTGCTAGGATTAGGGCTAGGTGTGTGTGAGGTTTAGGGATAGTGTTAGGTATATGGGTTATTTAAGAGCAAGGGTTATGGTTATGGGTAGTTTTAGGGTTTTTCTAGTCTTAGGGTTAGTTTTTAAGTTAGGATAAGTTTTAGAGCTAGGGTTCGTGTTAGGATCAGTGTCTAGGGTTAAGTCTAGTGTTGTGGTTAGGGATAGATTTGGGGTTATGTTTATGGTTAGGTCTAATGTAAGGTTTACATTTAGGGTAAGGGTCAAGTTTAGACCTAGATGTATTATTAAGGTCAGGTTATGGCTTATGGTTCAGTTTAGGTTAAGATTTAGGTTTAGGGCTTTAATTTGCGTTAGGGTTAGAGTTAGGTTTAGGGTAACGAATAGGCTTAGGATTAGGATAGAGGTTAGTTTTAGTGTAATGGCTAGGTTTACAGATTGTGATAGTGTTAGGGTTAAGCCTGTGTTAGAATTAGGGTTACACTTATATTTAGGGTAATGGATAGGATTAGAGCTAGATTTAGGGCTAGGGTTATGGATAGGATTAGGGCTAGGGTTAGGGTAGTCTATAGAATTAGAGCTATGGTTAGGGCTATGTTTAAGGTTAAGATTAGGTCTACAGTTAGGTTAGGGTTTGGGATAGGGCTAGGTTTATATTAAGGGTAAGGTTAGGCTTTGAGCTAGAGTTAGCTCTAAGGGGAGGGAAAGGGTAAGTGTTAGGGCTAGGGTTAGTTTAGGGTTATGCTTAGGGCTAGGTTTAGGCCTAGGATTAGGGCTAGGTTTTGTGTTATTTTAGGCCTACGGTTAGGGCCATGTGTAGTTAAGAGCTAGGGTTATGATTAGAGTTAGTTTTAGGGTTAAGATTATGGCTAGGTGTAGTGTTAGGAGTAGGTTTTGAGTTAGATTAAGCTTTGGAGCTAGGTTTATGTTAGGGTCAGAGTCAGTGTTCATGTTAGAGTGAGTGCTGGGTTTAGTGCCAGAATTAGGACTAGGGTTAGGTCTAGAGTTAGGGTTAGTGTTTGGGTTATGTTAAGGGTGATTGTTAGGGTTAGGGCAAGGTTGTTGTTCAGGTCTATTGCTAGAGTTATGGTTAGATTTAGGATTAGGTTTTGGTCTAGGACTAGTTTTAGGTTTAGGTTTAGGTATAGGATAACCAGTAGGGCTAATGTTAGCGTTCGGGTTCATGTTAGGGTCAGGTTTAGACCTACAGTTAATGTTAGGGTCAGTGTAAGTTTCAGGGTTAGGATTAGGGTTTGGGTTGTGGTTAAAGCTAGAATGAGGGCTAGGGTTAGGTGTAGTAATAGGGTTAGTGTTGGGTTAGGCTCTAGATTAATGTCAGGATTAGGGTTAGCATTAGGTTTATGGTTTGTTTTAAGGTAACAAATAGGATAAGAGGTAGGGTTAGGGTAGGGTTAGGTACTAGCTTATGGGTATGGTTAGCATTAGGGTTAAAGCTATGGTTAGTGCTCAGATTAGGGCCAGGTTTTGGGTTAGGTTAGGGCTAGTGTTAGGGATACCGCTAATGTACGAAATATGGTTATGATTAGGGGCAGTTTTTGAGATAGTGTTGTGGCTAGGTCAAGTGTTAGGGTTAGGTTTAGTGTTAGAGTGATGTCTAGAGCTAGAGTCAGTGATAGGCTCAGGGTCAGTGTTCAGATTAGATTTAGCTTTAGGGTTAAAGCCAGAATTATCACTAGGGTTAGGTCTAGGGGTAGGGTTACTGTTTGGGTTAAGTTAAGGTTTATTATTAGGGCTAGGACTAGGTTTTTGTTTATGTCTAGGGCTAGAGATATGGCTAGGTTTAGGATTCCATTTAGGTCTAGGGTTAGTGTTAGTGTTAGGTTTAGGAATAGGATTATTTCTAGTGCTAGTGTTAGGATTCAGTATAGGTTTAGGGTCAGGTTTACACCTACTGTTACCATTAAGTTCAGAGTAAGTATCAGGTTTGAGTTATGGTTATAGGTAGAATGAGGGTTAGGGTTAGGACTAGTCATAGGATTAGGGTAGGACTAGGGTTAGCATTAGGGTTAGGTTTGGCTTCAGGTAAGGGTTAGGGTTAGACCTAAGGTTAGGGCTTCATTTAGGGTAGGGATAGGGCTAGTGTTAGGATTAGGTTTAGTGTTAAAGCTAGGGTTAGGTTTCAGATTAGGGCTAAATTTTGGTTAGAGTTAGGTCTAGGATTAGAGATACACCCAATATTTGCAGTAGAGTTACAATTTGGGCTAGTTATAAGATTGGGGTTGGGACTAGATCTAGTATTGGAGTTAGCTTTGACATTAGGGTAATGTTTAGAGCTAGGGTTAGTATTAGTGTCAGAATTCAGGTCAGGCATAGTTTTAGGATTAGGGTTTGGACTCGAATTATGGCTAGGGTTAGTGCTAGATGTACGGTTAGGTTTTGGTTTAGGTTAAATTTAAAGTTAGGGCTATGGCTCCATATAGTTTTAGGGCTAGGGCTACGGTTAGGCATAGTTTTCAATTAGAATTAGGTTTAGGACTAGTGTTAGGGTTAGGTTTAGTCAGGTTTGGAGTTAGATTTAGAGTTAGGATTAGATCTAGGGTTAGGTCTAGATCTAAGGATATGGCTAGTGTTAGTTCTAGGTTTATAACTAGAATTAGGGTTATGACAAAAATAGGGTTAGAACTTGGGATAGGGATAGGGTAAGAGTGAGAGTTAGTCTTAGGGATAGGCTAAGGATTTGGTAGGTATAGGGCTTCATTAAGTATAGGAATAGGGCTAGGTTTATATTTATGTTTAGGCCTAGGGTTAGCTTTGGGCTTAGGTTTAGGTTTAGTGTAAATAATGGTGTTACAGCTAGGTTTAGTGCTAGGAACAAGTTTAGAATAAGGCTTAGGGCTAGGGTTTCGTTAGAGTTATGATTAAGGCTAGGTTGAGGCCAGGATGAGGGTGAAGGTTTGTGTTTTTGTTAGGGCTAGGATTAGTGTTAGGGAAAATGTCAGTTATAGGGTTACGGTTAAGGATAGTTTTAAAGTTAGGTTTATTGTTATATTTAGTGTAAGGTTTAGATATTGGGTAAGGTTCAAATTTAGAGCTAGAGGTATTATTAGGGACCGGGTCATGTTTAGGGTTTTGTTTAGGTTAGGGTTTAGGTTTATGGCTACATCTAGTGTAAGTGTTAGGTATAGGGTAATAGTCAGGTTTAGAGCTAGGGGAATTACTAATATCACGGTCAGTGTTGGGCTTTGGTTTTGGTTTGAGTTTAGAGTTAAGGCTCAAATTAGCTTTAGGGTTAGCATTAGCATAATGATAAGGTTTGGTTTAGGGTTCAGGTTATGTTTAGGGTAATTGACAGTTTAAGGTATAGTGATAGGGTTAGGGTTAGGCCTAGGGTAACATTAGCATAAAGGGTAATGTTTAAGGTAATGGATACAGTTAGAGTTAAGGTTATGGCTAGGGTTATGGTTAGGATTAGGTCTTGAGTTAGGATTAGGGTGAGAGTTAGAACTGGGGTTAGGTTTAGGGTTATGTTTAGCCTAAGGGTTAGTTCCTTATCTATGGTTAGGGCTAGGGTTAGGGTTAGGGTTAGAGTTAGACCTAGGATTAGTGGTAGGGTCAGTATAAGCGTCAGGGTTAGTTTTAGAATTTGGGATATGTTTAGAGTTAGAATGAGAGCTATGATTAGGACTCTTAATAGAGATAGTGTTTTGGTTAGCCTAATGATTAGGGATAGGTCCAGGGTTACCCTTAAGTTTAGGGTTTCACTTAGGATTTGTTTAGATCTAGGTTTAGGGCTATGGTTAGGGTTAGAGTTAGGGTTAAATCTAGGTCTAGGGCTAGTGTTTGTGTTAGGGTTAGGGACAGGATTAGGGCCATGGCTAATGTAAGAACTAGGGTTAAAATTAGATTAGTTTTAGTGTTATGGTTAGGTTTAGAGTTAGTGTTAGGTTTAAGTTTAGGGTGATATTTATAGCTAGGGTTTTTGTTAGGATAAGATTCAAGTCAGGGTTGGTTTTAGGATTAGGGATAGGACTCGAATTATTGTAAGGTTATTCTTAGCATTCAGTTTAAGGTGAGAACAGTATTTGAAGCTAGTTTGAGTGTTAGGATATGAGTCAGGGTCAGTGTTAGTTTTAAAGTTAGTGTTAGAACTCGAATTAGGGCTAGGTTTAGTTTTAGCATTTGGTTTAAGTTAATATTTAGGGTTAGGGCTTTTGCTTGGTTTCGATTTAGTTCTAGGGTTAGGTTTAGGCTTAGTGTAAGTGTAAAGCTTAGGCTTAGGATTAGGGTTAGATTGGTAGTTAGGGTTAGATTTATGGTTAGGGCTGGGACTAAGGATAGAGAAAAGGTTAGAGATAGGGATAGGGTTATGATAAGGAATAGTGTTAGAACTAGGGATAAGTATAGGCCGAGAGTTAGAGTGAGTCTTAGGGCTAGGGTTAGTGTTAGGGTTGGAGATAGGGCTAAATTTGTGCTAGGATTAGGGCTAGGTTTATTGTTTGGCTAAAGCCTAGACTTAGGGTAAGGGTTAGGTTTAAATTTTGTTTAAGTGATGGCATTATAGCAAGGCATAGAGGTAGGGTGAGGCTTACAATTTGGGTTAGGGGTAGGGTTAGTGTTAGGGTTATGATTAAAGTGAGGTGTAGTGCTAGGATGAGGGCTACAGTTTTTTTTTTTTTTTTTTTTGGTTTAGGACTAGGATTAGGGCTAGGGCTAATTTCAGGTCCCAAATATTGGTTAAAGATAATTTTAGGGTTAGGTTCGTCTAGGGTAAGTGTTAGGTGTAGTGTCATGTTCAAGTTTAGAGCTAGGGGTTTTATTAGGGTAAAATTCAGGTTTAGGGTTTGGGATAGGTTAAGGTTTAAAGTTAGGGCTTGAATTAGTGTTAGTGTTAGGGTTAGGGTAATAATAGGGTTAAGTTTAGGTTCAGGTTAGTTTCATGGTAATAGATTGGGTTAAGATTATGGTTCATGCCTAGAGTTAGCATTAGGATTATAGTTTTGGTTACGGTAATGTGAGCTAGTAGTGTTAGGGTCAGTGTTATGTTCATGGTTAGTTTAAGGGTTCAGCTTACAACTCATATTATGGCTAGGGTTAGGGCTAGGTTTAAGGTTAGGTTTTGGGTTAGATTTTAGGGCTAGGTCTAGGGTTAGGGCAAATTTTAGGATTAGTGTTTTGGTTTGGTCTAGTGTTAGGTTTGGCTTAGTCTTCAGGTCAGGGCTCAATTTAGAGTTAAATTTTATCTAAGTTTAATGCTAGGGCAAAGGATAGGGCAAGGGTTAGGGCTGGGGTTAGAGTTATGGTAAGGGATAGGGTTAGAACGAGTGAAAGGTCTAATCTGAGAGTTCGAGTTAGTCTTAGGACTAGTGTTAGGGATAGGGCTAAATTAGGGCTAAGATTAGGGCTAGGATTAGTGTAAATGTTAGGCCTAGAGTTTGGGTTGGGATTGTAATTAAGGCTATGTTTAGGGCTAGGATAAGGGCTAGAGTTTGTGTGAGGGTTAGCACTAGAATTATGGCTAGGGTTAATATCAGGTGCAGGGTTACTGTTAGGGATATTATTAGAAAAAGGTTTACGGCTAGGTCTATTGTAAGGGTTAGGTATAGGGTAAGAGTCAGGTTTAGATCTAGGGGAATTATTAGGGCCAGGGTCAGTGTTAGGGATTGGTTTATGTTTGAGTTTCGGGTTATGGCTCAAATTAGAGTTATGCTTAGGCTTACAGTATAGATAGGTTTAGGTTTAGGGTTCAGGTTAGGTTTAGGGTAATTGATAGTTTTGGAAATAGTGATAGGTTAGTCTTAGGGTTAGCATTAGGATAAGGGTTATGCTCAGGGTAATGGATACAGTTAGAGTTAAGATTAGGGCTAGGGTTATGGTTAGAATTAGGTGTTGGTTTAGGGTTAGGGTGAGGATTAGGTTTAAGGTTAGGTTTAGGCTTGGATGAGGGTTTGTGTTAGGGCTAGGCCTAGGATTAAGGATAGGACTAATGTCAGGTCTTGCATTACAGTTAAGGGTAGTTGTAGCCTTTGGTTTTGAATTGGTGTACTGTAAGGTTTAGGTTAAGGGTAATGGTCAGATTTAGTGGTAGGTATATTATTACAGTCAGAGTCAGGATTAGGGATTGGATTTTTTTTTCAGGTTTAGGGTTAAGGCTCAAATTAGCATTAGGTTTAGATTAATGGATATTGTTAGGGTTGGGGTTCAGGTTGGGTTTAGTGTATTGAATATCCTTAGGGATACCCATACAGTTAGGTTTAGTCCTATTGTTAGCATTTGTTTTAGGCTTAAGTTTAGGGTAATACACAGGATTACAGCTAGGGTTATGGCTATGTTTATGTCTATTAATAGAGCTGGTGTTAGTGTTAGGGTTATGGTTAGGCCCAGGGTTAGGGTTAGTTTTAGGGTAAGTGTTATGGTTGGAGCTAGATTTAGGGCTAGGGCAAAGGTTAGGCTTAGAGCAGGTCTAGGGTAAATGTTAGGGTTAGGGCTATGTTTAGCAATAGGTTTAGGGTTATAGTTATGCTAATGGATAAATTTAGAGATAGGGTTTTCTCAATGGTTACAGTTAAAATTAGGGTTAAATTTAGGGTTAGGGATAGGGTTATGTTAATGTTTAGGGTTAGGATTAGGGCTCAGTTTAGAGGTAGTGTTAGGGTTAGAGTTACTTTATTCAAATTTCTTTGATACAATCCAGGATTCATCTTTAACAAACTTTAATCTGCTTCCCAGGTTTATGCCTTTTTGGTTCAATGGTTTGGTGTCCCAAACAGTTAAAATTTTCATTTTACTTTATTTTGAACTATATGAGTAAATGTAAATTGACCTGGAAATCAAACAGGGTTTATACTAGCTGCTTGAAACTGCACACACACCCTCAATTCTTTGTAGGGACACTCTTGTAAGTTCCTTGTGAGTTTTGGCCTAAGCTGAAGCATGCAAAAACAACTTTGTCTGAGAGCTCTTTAGGAGAAAGCAGGGAATATGCATGCACTGAAATTCCTCCCATAATTATTTTGTCAGGTTTGTTTCATTCTGAGTAGGATTCATTATTTACCTTGCCCCACAAAGATCTCCAAGTGTGGGACTTCCAGGATCAATGGTTCTCTAATCAGGTTAGTGTTAGTGTTAGGTTTGGGGTTAGGGCTAGGTTTAGATATAGTATTAGGGTGAGAGTAAATTTTGTACAAATTTCTTTGATACTTGGAAGGAGTCAACTTTTACCTAGACTTAATATGCTTCTCAAGTTTGGGCCTTCTCATTTCAATGGTTTGCTAACAAGGACACTCTGTATTTTAAGGTTTTACTTCATATTGTCCTATATAGGTAAATGAAAATGGAGGTTGAACTCAAACCGGGTTGGTGCTAGCTGCTTGAAACTTCAAACACTTAATAAACTCCCTGTGGGAACTCTCTGTATTTTTTTTCCTTTTAAAAGAAGCCCTAAGTTGAAAATGGGAAAAACAACTTTATCCAAGAGCCCTTTTGCAGAAAACAGAGAAATATGCATGAACTGAAATACCACCTCAATTTTTTGGTCATATTTCTTTGATACTGCATAGGATTCATCTGATAATTTAGTTCACTATTCTCCCCAAATTTGGGATTTCTAGGTTCAACAGTTTTTCAAACCGGTTAGTCTTTGTGTTAAGGATAGTGTTAGGGCTAATGTTAGAGCTAGTATTAGGGTTAGAGGTAGTTGTGTTCAAATTTCTTTGATACTCGGAAGGATTAATTTTTCCCTATCCTTATTATAATCCACATGTTTCAGACTCCAAGGTTCAATGTTTCACTGTAAGGAAGAGTTTGTATTTTAAAGTTTCAGTTCATTTTGTCCTATACAGGTAAATGTAAATGGAGCTGGAAATAAAACACCATTGGTGCTAGCTTCTTGAAACTTCACACTCTATCAATTCTCTGTGAGCAATCTCTAGTTTTTTCTTGTGACAGTAGGCCTATGCTGCAGCATGTAAAAACAACTTTATTCAAGAGTCCCTTAAGAGATAACAGGGAAATATGCATGTACTGATATACTCCATGAACCTTTTGGACAGATTTCTTTGATACTGCATGGCACTCAACCCTTAGCCTGCCCCAGTAGGCTGCCCAAGTTTGGTTATTCTATGGTCAAAGTTTCATAAAAATGTTAGGTTAGGGGAACAGCTAGGGTTAGAGCTAGTGTTAGGGCTAGAGTTAGTTTTATTCAATACTTGGAAGGACTTATCTTTTAGCTAGGTTTACTCGGTTCCCCAGGTTTAGGCCTTCTCCATTCACAGGTTCACTGTAAGGAACATTTTGTATTTTAAGATTTCACTTCAATTTGACCTATACAGGAATTTTAATGGAGATGAAAATCAAACAGGGTTTGTGCTAGCTGCTTGAAACTTCACACACTCCATCAGTTCTCTGTATGGACTCTGGTATGTTCCTTGTAAAAGTAGGCCTATGCTTACGCATGCAAAAACAACTTAATCTGAGAGCTCTTGAGGAGATAACAGGAAAATATGCATGTACTGAAATACCTCCCATAATTATTTGGTCAGATTTGTTTGATGTTGTGTAGCCCTAATACTAACACTAAACCTAAACCTAACCATAACCCTAACCCTGACACTAACTCCAATCCTAACACTAACGCTAAAAGTAACACTAAACCTAACCCGAATGCTAACCCTACCACTAAGCCTAAATCTAACCCTAACGCTAACACTACCACTAAGCCTATCCCTAATGCTAAGCCTAACCCTAAACATAACACTAACCCTAACCCTAATACTAATAATAAACATAACCATAACCCTAATCCTAACACTAACCCTAACACAAACTTTAAACCTAATGTTAACCAAAACACTAAGGCTAAACCTAACACAAATCCTAAACCTAACCCTAATGCTAACCCTAACACTAACCCTAACTATAACCCAACCCTAAAACTAACACTAAACCTAACCCAAAATCTAACACAAATCCTACCCATAACCTTAACCCTAACCCTAACACTAAACCTAAACTTAAAGCTAATTCTAATTGTAAACCCAACCCTAAAACTAATCACAATCCTGACACAAATGCTAATACTAACCATACAGTAAACATAACCCTAACCCTAACTCTAAACCTAATATTAACACTAACCCAATCCCTAACACAAACACTAATCCTAACACAAAACCTAACACTAAAACTAACCATATCCCTAACCCTAATCATAATTTTAACTTTAAACCTAAAACTAACCTAAACCTAACCCTAACAAAAAACATAACCCTAACCATAAACCTAACCCTAACCCTAAACCTAACTCTAATCCTAAATGAAAAATTAACACTAACCTTATCCGTACACCTAACCCTAACACTAACCCTAACACTACAACTTACTCTAACACTAACCATAACCCTAATCCCAACCATAAACCTAAGCATAACCCCACCCTAATACTAACCTAACCATAACCATAATCATAAAAAAAGATCCCTAAACCGAAACCTAAAAATTACCATTATGCTAACCCTAACCCAAACCCTAACAATAACACTAACCGCAACCCTACCTCTATCACTAATTCTAACCCTAACCATAACCCTAAACCTAACACTAAAACTAACCCAAAACATAAACTTAACCCTAAAACTAATCCTAACCCTAACTCTAAACCTAACCATAACACTAACACTGCAATTAAACCTAACCTTAAATTTAAACCTAATCCTATTTGTATACCTAACATTAACCGTAAACCAAACACTAACACTAAACCTAACCCTAACCGTAACGCTACCACAAACCCTAACCCAAATCATTACCCTAACCCTAACAAAAACCTAACACTAACCCTAAACATAACCTTAACCCTAACACTAACCTCAACCCTAAACCTAACCATAAACCTAACTCTAACACAAACTCTAACCCTAAAACTAATACTAACCCTAACCTTAACCCTAACCCTATCACTATCCCTAACCATAGCTCTAACCCTAACACTAACCCTAACACTAAACCTAAACCTAACCATAAACCTAACACTAACCCTAAACCTAACCTGACCCTTGTGCTAACCCTAACACTATACCTAAACCTAACTATAAAGCTAAACCTAACACTAACCCTAACCCTAACACTAACACTAACACTAACACTAACTCTAACTAACAAAAACTAACACTAACTCTAACCTAACCCTAACACTAACCCTAATCCTAATCCAAAACCTAATGCTAATCCTAACTTTAATCCTAATCCTAAAACTAATTCTAAAACTACCATAAACCCTAACCATAACACTAACCCTAACCCTAACCCTAACCCTAATATTAACACTTACTCAATCCCTACCACAAACACTAACGTTAATCCTAACCCAACCATAACACTAACCCTAACCGTATCCCTTACCTAACTGTAACTGTAAACCTAACCCAAAACCTAATGCTAATTCTAACCTTAATCCTAATCCTAACCTTAACTCTAGCCCTACTATCAACCTTGACCTTAACCATAACTCTAAACCTAGTGGAAACACTAACCCAAACTCTGATATTAACACTAACCCAAACCCTACAACAAATATTGAACCTAACCATAATACTAACCCTAACCCTAATCTGAACACTAACTCTAACAATAAACCTAACTGTAAACCTAACACTATCCATAATCCTAACAAAAACTCTAACCCTTACCTGAACACGAAACCTAACACAAACCCTAAACATAACATTAACCCTAACCCTAAACCTAACACTAATCCTAACACAAACCCTAACACTAACCCTAACCCTAATACTAACACTAACCCTAAAGTTAACACTAAATCCAAATGTAACCATAACCCTAAACTCAACACTTACACAAATCTTAACACTAACCCTAATACCAACCCTACCCCACCCCTAACCCTACCACTAATCTTAACTCTATCTCTAACACTAATGCTGAGCCTAACACTAATCCTAACCCTAACCCTAACACTAAACCTAACCCCAACCCTAACCCTATCACTAATACTAACCTGAAAATAACCCTAAACTTATCACTAACCCTAAGTCTAACCCTAACGTGAACACTAACCTAACCCTAAACCTAATCCTAACCTAAGAGTAACACTAACACTAATCTTAAAAATAAACGCAAAGTTAACACTAATCCTAACCCTAATCCTAACCCTTAATGTAACATTAACCCTACCCAAAACCCTAACAGTAACACTAACCCTAAACCTAACCCAAATCCTAAGCATAACAGTAAACCTAAAACTAACCCTAACACTAACCATAAACCTATCCTTAACCATAACACTATCCATAACACTAAACTAACTGTATCCCTAAACCTAATCATAATTTTAACCCTAACACTTATCCAAACACTAAAACTAAACCTAACCCTAACCCTAAAACTCACCATAACCCTAACCCTAACACTAACCCTAACCCTATCCATAAACATAACCATTACCAAAACTCTAACCCTAACCCTAACACTAACCCTAACACTAACGCTAACACTAAACCTAAACCTAACTCGAATTTGAACTGTAATCATAACACTTATACTAAAACTAACCCTAAGAGAAACCCAAAAACTAAGCCTAAAGCACACCCTAACCTAACCCTAACCCTAACCCTAACCCAAACCTTAATAGTAATCCTAACCTTAAACCTAAACCTAACCCTAAACCTAAACCTTACACAAGCCCTCGTCCTAATGCTAACACTAACCATAACACTAACCCAAAAACTAACTTAACCCTAATACTGACCCTAAAACTTACCCTAATCATAAACCTAACCCTAAGCCTAACACTAATCCTAATACTAATTCTAAAACAAACACTAATACTAACCCTAACACTAACCCTAAAACTAACCATAAACTTACATCTAACTGTAACCCTAAACCTAACCCTAACACAAACCGTAAGACAAACCATAACCATAAACCTAACCCAACCCTAAACATAAACACTACTGAACCCTAACCCTAAACATAACTCTAACAATGAAAAAAAGCTAAAACTAACCCTAACCCTAAAAATAAGCCTAACCATATGCCTAACTGTAACACTAACCTTATCCCTAACCGTAACCCTAAAAATAATGCTAAACCCATCCCTAAACCTAACACTATACCAAACAATAACCATAACCCTAACACTAACACTATACCTAACCCTAATATTAATACTAACACTAGCAGGAACCCTAAACCTAATCCTAACCCTAACACTAACCCTAAACCTATTATTAAAACAAAACATAAATCTAACCCAAATGCTAAGATGAACCCAAAACCTAATCTTAACGCTAACTTTACACTAACCCTAACAATAAATCTAACTCGAAATCAAATCCGAATCCTAAACCTAAACCTAAGACTAACCTAACCCTAACACTAAACCTACACTTACTGTACTCCTACGAATCCTAACGTTAAACCTAACCATAACCTTAACAATAACACTAATCCTAACCCTAACACTAACCCTGTCACTAAACCTAACCCTAACCCCATACCTAACACTAAACCTAACCCTATAACTAACCCTAAGCTTAAACCTAACCCTTACATTAACAATTAACCTAACTGTAACTCTAACACTACCATAAACCAACACTACCACAAACCCTAACCTGAACCCTAACCCTAACCCTAACTCAAACCTAACACTAACCCTTACCATAACTTTAACCATAAACCTAACCCTAAACCTAACTCTAATACAAACTCTAACCCTAACCCTAATACTAACCTTAACCTCAACCCTAACACTATCACTACCCCTAACCATAACCCTAACCCTAACACTAACCCTAACACTAAAACTAAAGCTAACCATAACCCTAAGACTAAAAATAACACTAACCCTAACCCTAAACCTATCACTAACCCTTACCTAAACTAACCCTGACACTAAACCTAACACTGTACCTAAACCTAACTCTAATGCTAAGCCTAACATTAACCCTAACATAACACTAACACTATCCCTAACAATAAACATAAACATAAACTTAAAATTAACCCTAAAACTAACTATCCTAATAATAACCCTATCCCTAACTCTAGCCCTTACACTAACCATAAAGATAACATTAGCCTTAAATGTAACATCAACCCTATACCTAACCCTAACAGTAACCCTAAATCTATCCCTAACCCTAACACTATCCGTAACCCTAACCCTAACTTTAACCCTAACATTAAAACTAAACCTAACCCTAAATCTAACCCTAACCCTAACACTCACCATAAACCTGAACTTAACATGAAACCTAACCCTAACCCTAACACTAACCTAACCCTATCCTTAACCATAACCCTAACCCAAAATCTACCCCTTAATATAACTCTAACCCTAAACCTCACCCTAACAGTAACCCAAAATCTCACCCTAATCTTAACACTAACCCTAACCCTAAACCTAACCCTAATCTGAACTCTATCCCTAAAACTAATACTAACCCTAACCCTAACGCAAACCATAACACTAATCCTAAAACTAACCCAACCTAACCCTAACACAAACCCTAATACTAAACCTAACCCTAATCCAAAAGCTAACCCTAACACTAATACTAAACTTAACCCTAACTCTAACTGTAACACTAAAGCTAACTCTAACCCTAACCCTAAACATATCTGTAATGCCAACCCTAACACTAATCCTAACACAAACGCTAACCCAAACCATTACCCTAAACAAAACCAAACCCTAACACTAACCCTTACCTAAACCTAACACTAAACCTAACACTAACCATAAAAGTAACACTAGAACTAACCCTGACCCTAACACTAACCATAACCCTAACACTAACTCTAACCGTAACACTAAACATAACCCTAACACTTACCAAAACACTAACCCTAAACCTATCACTAAATCTAACATTATACCTAACCCTAACCGTAAACCTTACAGTAACACTAACCCTAAAACTAAACCTAAACCTAATACTAACACTATCCCTAACCCTAACACACACCCTAACACTAATCCTAACACTAAGCCTAACCCTAACACTCACCCTAAACCTAATCCTAAAAATAAACCTAAAACTAACCCTAATCGTAACCCTAACTCAATACCTAAAGAAAACCCTACCCCTAATTCTCTCACTAACCTAACCCTAAATCTAAACCTACACTAACCCTAACCCTAAGACTAATTCTAACCCTAAAACAAACCATAAGCTTAAAATTAACACTAATTTTAACCATAACACTAAAACTGTCACTAACACTAACTCTAAACCTGAACCTAATACTAACCATAACCCTAACAAAAACCCTAACCTTAACACTAACAATAACCCTAACCCTAATCCTTAATGAAAGACTTAACCTAACCCTAACAGTAACAATAAAACTAACACAAACCATAATCCTACCTGTAAAATAACTCTAATATTAACAAAAACCCCAACAGTATCCTGACCCTAACACTAACCCTAACCCTAACAGTAAACCTAACCGTAATCCTAACTTTACCCTAACACTTACCCTAACATTAAACCCAAACCTATCACTAATCTTAAACCTACTCCTAAACCTAACACTAAACCTAACACTAAGACTAACCCTAACACTAACTCTAACACTAACCCTAACCCTATCCCTAACACAAACAATAATTGTAAATCTAACCCTTACCACAACTCTAATCCTAACCATAAAACTAAACCTAATTTTAACCCTAACCCTAACACTAGCATTAACCAGAACTTTAACCCTAAACCCAATCTGAACTGTAACACTATCCCTAATGCTGACACAAATCCTAACACTAAGCCTAAAACTAAACCTAACCTCATCCTAACAATAGCCCTTACCCTAACTCTAACAAAAACTGTAACACTAAAGTTAACCTTAAACCTAAACCTAACCCTAACCCTAAACCTTACCTTAAGCTAAACCTAAATCAAGCCCTAACCCTATCACTAACCCTATTTGTAAAACTAACCCTAACCCTAACACTAACCCTAAAACTTACCGTAACCCTAACCCTGACCCTTACCCTGACGCTAACCCTAACACTAATTCTTAACCTAAACCTAAAGTTAACCTTAACACTAACCCTAACCTAATCCTAACCCTATACCTAACCCTAACTCTAACCCTAACCCTAACCCAAACACAAAGCCTAACCCAAACCATAACCCTAAACTTAACCCAACCCTAACCCTATCCCTTACCTAACCCTAACACGTACACTAACACTAACTGTAAAACAAAAGCTAAAACTAACCACAAGCCTACCACTAACCCTAACCCTAACTCTAACCCTAAACCTAACACTAATTTTGTAACTCTAACCATAACCCTAAAACTAACTTTAATTCTATCCCTAACTCTAACACTATACCTAAACCAAACAGTAACCCTGACACTAACACTAACCTTATCCGTAACCCTAACATGAAACCTATACTGATCACTAATCCTAACCCTATCACTAACCTAATGCAAATACTAAACCTACAATAACCCTCACATAAAAACTAACCACAAACCTAATACTAAACATAACCCTAACACTAACATTAATCCTAACCCTAACACTAAACCTATTCATATCCCTAACCCTATCCCTAAACCTCACTCTAATCCTAACCCTAAACCTAACACTAACACTAACACTAAATAAACCCTAAACCTAACACTAAAGAGAACCCCAATCCTAACCCTAACATTAACCCTAACACGAACCCTAACCCTAACCCTAAATGCAACTCTAAACCTAATCTTAACCCTAAAAGAAACCCTAACAAAAACAATAAGCCTAATCCTAAATTAACCCTAACCCTAACACTTATGTAACCCTAAACCTAACTGTAACACTAATCCTAACCAAAACCCTAACTCTATCACTAAGCCTAAGCATAACCCTAACCATAAACTTAATAATAATGCTAATCCTAACCCTAACCCTAACACTAACATTAACCCTAACTCTAACCCTAAATAAAACAGTAACCCTAACCCTAACCGTAACACCAACACAAACCCTAACCCTAACAATAAGCTAACCCTAATTTTAAGACAAACCCTAATCCTAACACAGTCCCTAACATGAAACCTAAACCTAACCCTACCAATAAGCCTAACCCTAAACTAAAACCTAAATTTAACCCTAACACTAAACATAACACTAACATTAACCCTAAAACTAACCCAAACACCAGCCCTAAACCTAACACTAACCCGAACACTAACCACAACCGTAACCCTAACTTTAACTCTATCACTAATCATAACCCTAAACCTAAACCTAACACTAACCCTGTAAATGTCGGGTGAGCGTCGGAGGAAGAGACCACCAAGAGCCTGTCTCATGCAACAGCAAAGGGTTTGTTGGGGGTCCAGCATGCTGGGGCTCAGAGATCACTTGAATAGAGCAAAGAGCCCTGAGAACAGCTTAAGCAGAGGTTATATACTTTCCTTGGAAAGGGCAGGGAGGGAAGTTCATTGACAGGTCAGGGCGAGTGGGCAGGGAGTACATTCTGAAGTTTGGCAGTTGGGGACAGCACACTCTGGGAACAAGATTAGCAAACAGTTCTCAAGATTATTAACCTTTCAACCCTAAACCTACTCCTCAACCTAACACTAACCATAACCCTATGCCTATCCCTAACATTAAACCTAAAGCTAAACCTTATCCCAATTCTAACCCTAACCCTAACACGAAATCTTACCCTAAACCTAATCATAACATTAGCATTAACACTAAACCTAACCCTAACCCGAATCCAAACTGTAACCCTAACCCTAATACTAACCCTAACCCTAACACAAATGCTAACACTAAGCCTAAAAGTAACCCTAACCTACCCTAACCCTAACCCAAACCCTAACACTAATCCTAAACTTCAACGTAAATCTAACCCTAACCCTAAACCTTACCTAACTCTAACGCTAAACCAAACACTGTCCGTATCCCTAACACTAACCCTAACACTAACACTAGCCGTAAAATTTACCTTACCTCTAACCCTGACACTTACCCTAATGGTAACCCTAACACTAATTCTAAATCTAACTCTAACGCTTATCCTAACACTAACACTATACCTAACCCTAACACTAACCAGAACCCTAAAACTAACACTAACCCTAATTCTAATGCTAAACATAACTCCAACACTAATTCTAACACTAACCCTAAACCTATACTTAAATTTAACACTATACCTAAACCTAACCGTAACCCTTACAGTAACACTAACCCTAACACTAAACCTAAATCTAATACTAACCCTATCCTTAACCCTAACACTAATCCTAATACTAAGCCTAAACCTAACACTAATTCTAAACCTAATCCTAACCGTAAACCTAAAACTAACCCTAATTGTAACACTAACTCGAAACCTAAACCGAACCCTAACCCTAATTCTCTCACTAACCTAACCCTAACCCTAAACCTAACCTAACCCTAACCATAAGACTAATCCTAACCCTTAAACTAAACATAACCCTAACACTAACACTAATTTTAACCCTAACACTAAACCTGTCACTAACCCTAACCGTTAACATAAAATTAATACTAACCATAACACTAACACAAACACTAACCCTACACCTAACATAACCCTAATGGAAACACTTAACTAACACTAAACCTAATTCTAACCAGAACACTAATCCTAACACTAAAAATAACCCTAACATTGACACTAACTCTAAACGTAACCCTAATCTTAACCTTAATACTAAACCTAAACCTTACCCTAACCTTAACACTAACACTAAACCTAACCCTAACCCTAACCATAAACCTAACCCGAATGCTAATATTAAATCTAAATCTCACCATTACCCTAACGCTAAACCTAACACTAATCCTCAACCTAATACTAACCCTAACCCAAACAATAATCTTAACCCTAACCCTAAAACTAAACATAACACTAACCCTAATTCTAACCCTAACACTAACCCAAACCTAACCCTAATCCTAAACCTAACACTACCGTAAACCTAACCCTAACACTTACCCTAAAACTAACCCTAAGCCTAACCCTAATCCTAACACTAGAACTAATCTTAACTCTAACCCTAACCCTTACCCTAACCCTAACAATAACCTTAAACCTAACTCTAACCATAATATGAACAGTAAACCTAACCCTAACCCTAAGTCTAATACAAACCTAACCCTAACACAAACCATAACCTGAACACTAACACTAATCTTAATACCAAACTTAACCCTACACCAAACTATAAAACTTACCATAACCATAACATTAACCCTAACCCTAACACTAACCCTAAATCTAACAATAACCCTAAACCTAATACGATCCCCAATACTAACAATAACTTTAAACCTAAAACTAACCCTAACACTAAACATAATCCTAAACCTAACACTAAACTTAACACTAACCCTAACACTAACCCAAACACAAAAGGTAACCCTAAACCTAAAACTAACCCTATCCTTAACCCTAACCCTAACCATAACACTAATCCTTACACTAACCCTAAACTTAACCCTATAACTAACCATAAACCTAACCCTACACCTAACACTAACTCTAACCGCAACCCTAAAACTAACCCTAATCCTAACTGTTACCCAAATACTAACCCTTAAAATTCACACTAACACAAACCTTAACCCCAAACCTAACAGTAATCCCAACCCTAACTGTAACCCTAACAATTAGACTAACCTATTCCCCAACCCTAACCCTAATTTTTAACCATAACCCTAACCCTAAACCTAAAACTAACCCTATCTGTAACCCACACCCTAACACAAAACCTAACCCAAACACTAACTCTAACCCTAACCCTAACACTAACCCTAACTTTAAAACTAAACTTAACCCTAAATAGAAACCTAAACATAACACTAATCCTTAACTAACACTAAACCTAACCATAAATGTAACCCTAACAGGAACCCTAAACCTAACCCTAACCATAAAACTAACCCTAACCCTAACTCTAAGCCTTACACTAACCCTAACCCTAAACCTATCACTAACCTTAACACTATCTCTAACCCCAACAATATTCATATGGCTAACACTGAACCTAACCCTAAACCTATTCTTAACCCTAAAACGAACCCTAAACCTACCAATAACAATATCCCTAACCAAAACCTTTACCCTAAACCTAACCATACCCCTAACCCTAACACGAACCCTAATCCTAAACCTAACCAAAGCACTATCACTATCACTAACCCAAACATTAACCTTAACACTAACCCTAACCCAACACTAACCCTAACCCTAAATCTAACACACACACTAACTCAAATCATAACCCTAACCTTTAAATAATCCTAATGCCTTACCTAACCCTAACCCTAATACTAAACCTAACACTAAGCATAACAATAACCCTTACCCTAACCCTAAAACGAACCCTAACCCTAACCATATCACTAACCCTAACCCTCACCCAAACCCTAACCCAAACCCTAACACTAACCTATCCCTAACTCTAACACATACACAAACACTAATACCAAATCTAACCATAACCCTAAACCAAACCATAACCCTGATCCTAACCTAACATTTACCCTAACCCTTACCCAACCCTAAAACTAACCCTAACCCAAACATTAACACTAAACCTAAACCTAACCCTAATATGAACCCTAACTCTAAACCTAAACCTAACACTAACTGTAACCATAACCCTAACCCTAACCTTAATAGTTACCCTAACCCTTGACCTAACGCTAAAACTAATACAAATTCTAACCCAAAAACTAACCCTAACCCTAACACTAAATCTCACACAAACTCAACCCTAATCGTAACCCTAATCCTAACTCTAAAGCTAAACCTAAACCTTACTCTAACCATAACCATAACCCTATACTTAACACTTACCCTAAACCTAACCCTAATCTTAACCCTAACTCTAACCCTAACCCTAAAGCTAACTCGAAGCCTAATACTAACACTAACCATAACTGTAATCCAAACCCTAACACTAACCCTAAACCTAACCCTAAACCTAAACCAAGCACTAACCCTAACCCTAAGCCAAAAACGAAACCTAACCCTAACATAACTCTAAACCTAACCCTAAGTGTAATTCTAATGCTAACCCGAAACCTAACAATACACCTAACACTTACCTTAAACCTAACCATAATGCTAACACTAACCCAAACACAAACACAAACATGAAACCTAACCCTAACATTAACCTTAACCCTAAATCTAACACTATCCCTAAATGTAATCTTAAACCTAACCCAATCCCTAACCCTAAACCTAACCCTACACCTAAAACTAATCCTAAACCTAACCTAAAGCTAACAATAAACTTAACTCTAACCCTAACCCTAACACTAAATGTAAAACTAACCCTAACATTAACACTAACCCTAAACCTCACCCTAAACCTAAAATTATCTAAACACTAACCATAACACAAATCATAAACCTAAGTCTAACCCTAACCCAAACACTAATTTTAACCCTGAGTTTAACCTTAACCGTTACACTAACAATAACCCTAACCCTAAACCTAACATTAACACTAACTCTAACCCTAAACCTAACAAGAACACTAACTCTAACACTAACCCTTAAACAAACCCTAAACATAACCCTAAACCTAACATTAAACCAAACCTAACCCTAAAGTTAACCTTAACCCTAACACTAACCCTAACTCTAAAACTAACAATAAATCTAACCCTAACTCAAACCCTAACACTAACTGTAACACTAAACCTAACGTAACCCTAATCTTAACACATATCCACCCAAATCATGCCACTAACCCTAACCTAACCCTAACCCTAAGCCTTACCTAACCCTCATGCTAACCTGAATCCTAACACAAACCCTAACATTAAGCCTAACCCTAACACTACCACTAACCTTACCCGCAATCCTAACCCTTTACTACCCCTAAACTTAATCCTAACCCTAACACTAACCCTAACCCTAATTCTAAACCTAGCCATATCATTAACCATAACCCTAACCTAACCCTACACCTAATATTAACCCTAATCCTAATCCTAATGTTTATCCTAACACTAACCCTAACATTAACATTAACACACACTTTAACCCTAGCATTAACACTAAGCCTAACCCTAACCGTAACACTAACACTAACCCAGACCCGAGCCCTAACCATAATGCTTTCTGTAACCCTAATCCTAAACCTAAAACTAACCATATTCCTATCCTTAAACCTAACACGATCCCAAACCCTAACTCTAACAAATAACTAGCCCTAATTCTAACCTTTACTTAACCCTTAACTAAACCTAACCATAACCCTGAGCCTAAGACTAAACCTAAACCTAACCCTAAAACTAACACGAACCCTATCCATAACCCTAAATCTAACACTAACGCTAACGCTAAACCTCACCCTAAACCTAAACTTACCTTAACATTAGCCATAACATTAACCATAAACCTATCTGTAACACTCAAAAAAACACTAATTTTAAACCAAGGCTTAACCCTAACTGTAGCAATAACCCTTACCCTAACCCTAACCCTAAACCTATACTTAACCCTAACCCTAAAAGTAACCCTAACTCTAACCCAAACGTAACCCCAAAACTAACCCTAACCCTAACCCTACACCTAACAGTAACACTAACCCTAATCCTAACCCTAATTCTACCTGTTATTCTAATACTAAACCTCACACTAACCCTAACACAAACCCTAACCCTAACACAACCCATGACCTTAACACTAATATTAACCCTAATACTAAACTTAAACCTAAACCTAACTCTTAAACTAACCATAACCATAACCCTAACCCTTATCCTAACATTAACCATAAACCTTCCCCTAACCATAACACTTACCCTAACAATAACCCTAATCCTAAACCTAACTTTAACACTAAATCTAAACCTCAGGGTAACCCTAAACATAACACTAACACTAACTCTAACCGTGACACTAAACCTAAACCTATCCCTAACCCTAAAAATATTTTTAACACTCACCCCAATACTAACCGTAAACCTAACACTTACCCTTAACCTAACCCTATCACTTACAATAACCCAGACCCCAACACTAACCCTAAACCTAACCAAAATCCTAACACTAAAATTAAACCTAACACTAAAGCTAACACAAACCCAAAACTTAACCCTAACCCAAACACTAAACCTGACACTAACGCTTACTTTAAACCTAACACAAACACTGACAATAACGCTAATCCTAACACTTACCACAACCCTAACCTTAAACATAACCATAACCCTAACACTAACACTAACCCTAAACTTCACCCTAAATATAACCCTAACTCAAACTAACCCTAACACTAATCATATACCTAAATCTAACCCAAACACAAACACTAATTTTAAACCTAAGCATAACCTTAACCATAACCCTTACCCTAACACTAGCCAGAATTTTAAACCTAAGCCTAACTAAACAGTTAACCTTAACCCTAATCCTAACCCTTACCCTAAACCTAACATGAAACTAAACCTAACCCTAACCCTAACTCTAACCCGAAACCGAACCTAAAATTAACACTAACCTTAAATCTAACACTAACCCTAAAACTAAACAAAAACCTAAAACTAAATCTAACACTAAACCTAACCCTAACCTCAACCCTAAAACTAACTGTAACCCTAACCCTAACCCTAACATAACCCTAATTTTAACACTAACCCTAACGCTAACACAAACTCTAACCTAAACTATAACCCTAACCCTAACCTAAACCTTACCTTAACACTTACCTTACCCTAACCTTAAACCTAAACCTAAACCTAACACTCATTCTAAGCCTTACCGTAACATGAACCCTAAACTTAACCCTAACCATAACAATAACCCTAACACTAACCAAAATCCTAACCCTAACCCTAACCATAACACCACCCTAACACTAACACAAACACTAATCCTAAAATTTACATGAACCATAAACTTGACCCCAACCCAAACCTTACTCTAACACTATTCTTCATCATTACATTAACCCTAATCCTAACAATAACACAAAACCTTAACCAAATCCTAACCTTAACCTATCCCTAACCCTACCCCTAACCCCAAACCTAGCCCTAAATCTAAAGCTAACCCTAAACCTAACAATAACCCTAAACCTCATTTTTTTTCAAGGACTTTAGTTTTATAGCACAAAATGTTACAAAAGCGGGGTGTCTTGAGAACTTACACAAATAACAGGATTTTCACAAGGATAATACAAAGACACATAGTAGGTTAATGGTCTAAATGGTTTAGCACTTAGGAATTAAATTTAGATCCCAACATTAGAATTTATGATTCACCACTAAAGTTTCAGAGTGAGATGTTATTTGGTCAGGGAAAGACAGAATTTATGAGTCATCACTAAAGTTTCATGGAGGGTTGTTATCTCATCAGGGAAAACCAGACATGAGTGAGTTCAAGTCACTGGTAGGCATTTCAAGCAAGTTTACAAATCACAATAATTTATAATGAAGCAGAAATTAACTTTTCATGCCTTTGTGATGAGAATGCTCCCAATCCTAAAAGAAAATTAGGCTGATTTTTCACTTGCTATAGCCATAGCTTTTAAAGTATATGTTTCATACTTTAATACGTATGAGAATTAAAATATTAATATTATTTACTACTAAAATTTTTTGAAAGACTGAAGAAAATAGGAAATTAGATATTTGTTTTTAAATGCATAAAAATTTTGATTAATATGTTAATAATATAAACATGGAAAATTTTGACAATGATAAAAAAAAACATTTAATATAAGGGATTCAATATTATAAGTCCGTCATGTGCAGTGGGTCAGTCCTTCAATGTTTTTTGTTTTGTTTTGTTTTGTTTTGTTTTGTTTTTTTAGGTCATTTTGAATTACACTTCTGAAAATGTTTGTTAAGTATACAAATTTAAGATTTAATATTTTGTCAAATAGAAAAATGGCAGATTTGAAATTCTAACCCTAAACCTAAATCTAACACTAACCCTGAACCTAACTCTAAGCCTAACCCAAACACTAGTCCTATCCCTAACCCTAACCATAATGTAAAACTAACCCTGACCCTAATCCTTACCCTAACCCAAACACTAACCTGAAACCTAACCCTAACACTAACTCTAATGGTAAACTTAACACTATCCATGACACTTACCATAAACCTAACCTAACAAAATCCTAAACTTAACACAAACACTAACCCTAACTCTAATCATAACACTAACCCTAACCCTAACACTAACCCTAAACATAAACCTAACCATAATACTAACCCTGAAATTATCCCTAACCTTAATGCTAACCCTAAACCTAAACTTAACCAAAACACAAACACTAACCATAACCCTAAACCTAATACTAACCCTAATGCAAATTCTAAACCTAAATCTAACATTAACCCTAACCCTATCTGTAACCCTGTCACTAACACTAACCCTAACCCTTACCATAACTGTATCCCTAACCCTAAAACTAACACTAACCCTAACCCTAACCCTAACAATAAGTTAACACTAACACAAACCCTAATTCTAACTCCAACTTTAACTCAAACACTAAACCTAACCCTAACCTTAACTCTAAATGTAACACTAACCCTAACACTAACCCTAACCCTAACACTAACATGACTCCTAAATCTAACCCTAACACTAACTCTAAACTTAAACCTAAACCTTTCTTTAACACTAACCCTAACCCTAACCCTACATCTAAACTTAAAACTAACACAAACCCTAAACCTAATCCTAATACAAACCATAACCCTAATCCTAATTTAACCCAAACCCTAACCCTAATCTTAACACTAATCCTAACCCTAACCCTAAACATAACACTAACCCTGACTCTAACACTATCCCTAACCCAAACCTTACCTTCACACATAAACTAACTTTAACCCTAATCCTAACCTTTATTAAAACCCTAAATATGAGTGTCCTATTGAGGAATTTGGAGCCCGACCCCACAGTATGTAGATCGTAGCCAACTTTTTCTTCTATCAGACGGCGTGTCTCTGATTTGATATCAAGCTCCTTGATCCATTTTGAATTCACTTTTGTGCATGGCGAGAGAAAGGGATTCAGTTTCATTTTGTTGATTATGGATTTCCAGTTTCCCCAGCACCATTTGTTGAAGATGCTATCCTTCCTCCATTGCATGCTTTTAGCCCCTTTATCAAATATAAGGTAGTTGTAGTTTTGTGGATTGGTTTCTGTGTCCTCTATTCTGTACCACTGGTCCACCCGCCTGTTTTGGTACCAGTACCATGCTGTTTTTGTCACTATTGCTCTGTAGTATAGTTTGAAGTCTGGTATCGCTATACCGCCTGATTCACACTTCCTGCTTAGCATTGTTTTTGCTATTCTGGGTCTTTTGTTTTTCCATATGAATTTCATGATTGCTTTCTCTATTTCTACAAGAAATGCCATTGGGATTTTGATTGGCATTGCATTAAACCTATAGAGAACTTTTGGTAATATCGCCATTTTGATGATGTTAGTTCTGCCTATCCATGAACAGGGTATATTTTTCCATCTTCTAAGATCTTCTTCTATTTCTCTCTTTAGGGTTCTGTAGTTTTCATTGTATAAGTCTTTCACCACTTTTGTTAGGTTGATTCCCAAGTATTTTATTTTTTTTGAAGATATTGTGAATGGAGTGGTTGTCCTCATTTCCATTTCAGAGGATTTGTCACTGATATACAGGAATGCCTTTGATTTATGCGTGTTGATTTTATATCCTACCACTTTGGTGAATTCATTTATTAGCTCTAATAGTTTCTTTGTAGAGCCTTTGGGGTCTGCTAGGTATAGAATCATGTCATCTGCAAATAGTGATAATTTAAGTTCTTCTTTTCCAATTTTGATGCCTTTAATTTCTTTCATCTGTCTAATTGCTCTTGCCAGTGTTTCGAGAACTATGTTGAACAGAAGTGGAGAGAGAGGGCATCCCTGTCTTGTTCCAGATTTTAGAGGGAATGCCTTCAGTTTTTCTCCATTCAGAATGATGCTAGCCTGAGGCTTAGCATAGATTGCTTTTACAATATTGAGGTATGTTCCTGTTATCCCTAGTTTTTCTAGAGTTTTGAACATAAAGGGATGCTGTACTTTGTTGAATGCTTTTTCCGCATCTATCGAGATGATCATATGATTCTTATTTTTAAGTCTATTGATGTGGTGAATAACATTTATTGATTTCCATATATTGAACCAGCCTTGCATCCCAGGGATGAATCCTACTTGATCATGGTGCACAATTTTTTTGATATGTTTTTGTATCTGATTCACCAAATTCCTTAATAGGACACCCATAGCACAAAAGTTAATAACTAGATTCAACAAACGGGACTTACTCAAACTAAAAAGTTTTTTCTCAGCAAAAGAAACAATAAGAGAGGTAAATAGAGAGCCTACAACCTGGGAACAAATCTTTACTCCTCACACTTCAGATAGAGCCCTAATATCCAGAGTATACAAAGAACTCAAAAAATTAAACAATAAGAGAACAAACAACCCAATCAACAAATGGGCCAAGGACCTGAACAGACACTTCTCAGAGGAGGACATACAATCAATCAACAAGTACATGAAAAATGCTCACCATCTCTAGCAGTCAGAGAAATGCAAATCAAAACCACCCTAAGATACCATCTCACTCCAGTTAGATTGGCAGCCATTAGGAAGTCAAACAACAGCAAGTGCTGACGAGGATGTGGGGAAAAGGGTACACTTGTACATTGCTGGTGGGACTGCAAATTGGTGCAGCCAATTTGGAAAGCAGTATGGAGATTTCTTGGAAAGCTGGGAATGGAGCCACCATTTGACCCAGCTATTCCCCTTCTCGGTCTATTCCCTAAAGACCTAAAAAGAGCATGCTACAGGGACACTGCTACATCGATGTTCATAGCAGCACAATTCACAATAGCAAGAATGTGGAACCAACCTAGATGCCCTTCAATAGATGAATGGATAAAAAAAATGTGGCATTTATACATAATGGAGTATTACGCAGCACTAAAAAATGACAAAATCATGGAATTTGCAGGGAAATGGATGGCATTAGAACAGATTATGCTAAGTGAAGTTAGCCAATCCCTAAAAAACAAATGCCAAATGTCTTCTTTGATATAAGGAGAGTAACTAAGAACAGAGTAGGGTTGAAGAGCATGAGAAGAAAATTAACATTAAACAGGGATGAGAGGTGGGAGGGAAAGGGAGAGAGAAGGGAAATTGCATGGAAATGGAAGGAGACCCTCAGAGTTATACAAAAGTACATACAAGAGGAAGTGAGGGGAAAGGTAAAAATAATACAAGGGGGACAAATGAATGTCAGTAGAGGGGGCAGAGAGAGAAGAGGGGAGGTGAGAGGAGGGGAGGGGGGATAGTAGAGGATAGGAAAGGCAGCCGAACACAACAGACACTAGTATGGCAAAATGTAAATCAATGGATGTGTAACTGATGTGATTCTGCAATCTGTATATGGGGTAAAAATGGGAGCTCATAACCCACTTGAATCAAAGTGTGAAATATGATATATCAAGAACTATGTAATGTTTTGAACAGCCAACAATAAAAAAATTAAAAAAAAAACCCTAAATATTACCCTAACATAACCCGTACACAAAACCTAATCCTAAAACTAAACCTAACACTAACATAAACTCTAACCCTATCACTAATACTAAATCTAACTGTAACTTTAACCCTAATCCTAAATTTTACCCTAACCATAAACCTAACCCTAACACTAACACTAACCATAAAGCTAATCCTAACACAAACCCTAATCCAAACCCTAACCCTAAAATTAAACCTAACACAAACACTAACGCTAACTTTAACCCTAATCCAACCATAACCCTAAACCTAACATTAAAGCTAACAGTAACATTAACCCTAATCCTAACTCAAACCCTAAAACAATGTATAACCCTAACGCTAACCCTAACACTAACCCTAACCCTAATCCTAATCCTAAACCTAGAGCTATCACTAACACTAACCTTAACCCTAACACGAACCCTATACCTAACCCTAATACTAACCTTAATCCTAAATTTTACCCAAAATTTAACACCCTAACCCTGCCCTAACTGTAACCTAACTCTAACCATAACCATAACCATAACACTAACCCTAAACTTAAGCCTAACACTAACCCTAACCCTAACCCTAACACAAACCGTAACCCTAATGCTAATCAAATCATGAAACTAACCCTAACCCTAACACTAAACCTAACCCTAAACCTAACAGGAACCTTAGCGTATCCATAATTTTAACCCTAAACCTTCCTCTAACACAAATCCTAAACTTATCTCTAAACCTAACACTACCCATAAACCTAACCCTAACTTTAACTCTAAAACTAACCCTAACCCTAACCCTAACCATAACACTAACCCTAAATATAACCTTAACAGTATCCCTAAACCTAACTCTTATACTAACCCAAACAATAGTCATAACTATAAACCAAACCCTAAACATAACTCTAACCCTAACCATAACCTTGACCATAATCATATACCTAAAACAAACACTAACCGTAACACTAAACCAAACACTAACCCTAAACCTAATCCTAACCCTAATGCTAACCCTAACCCTAACCCTAACACTAACACTAACCCTAAAATTAACAATAACCCCAACACTGAAACTAACCCTAACCCTAACCGTAACCTAACACTAACTCTAACAGTAACCCTAATCCTAAAACTAACCCTAACCCTAAACCTAAAGTAATACTTACCATAATCCCAACCATAACACAAAAACATTCCCTAACCCAAAACATAACCGTAAACATACTCTAACACTAACCCTAACTTTTAACTAACACTAACCCTAAAACTAACACTAACACTAAAACTAACCAAGCCTTAACCCTGACACTAACACTAACCATAACATAACCCTAACCATAACAGTAACACTAACACTAACCATTAAACTAATCTTAACCCTAACCCTTACTCTAAACCTAACACTAAACCTATCCCTACCCTAACCCTTACACTAAATATAACCCAATCCTTAACACTTATCTAACACTAACCCTAACCATAGCACTAACCCTAACCCTAGCCCTAACACACCCCTAACCCTAACCCTAACAATAAACCTAAAAAAAACACTAACCCTAACACTAACCCTAAACCAAACCCTAACACTAACCCCAACCCTAAACATAACACCCTAAAACTAACCCTAACCCTAACACTAAGGCTAACACCAACCCTAACCATAACCCTAACCCTAATCCTCAACCTAGCAATAACCCTATCCTAAACCTAAACCTAACCCTTACCTAACACTAAACCTAATGGTAAACCTAACACTAACCCTAACCCTATCCCTAACACTAACCATAACCCCAACACTAACCCTAACACTACCCCTAAACCTAAGCCTATCCCTAAATCTAACACTAACCCTATCCCTTACCCTTACTTTAATTCTGACACTAACATTAACCCTAACTGAAACCCTAACACTATACCTAATCTACCTATAAACCTAAATTTAACCCTAAACCTAACCCTTTACCTCACTCTAAACCCTTTTATAATCATAAATAAAACCCTATTTTAAGTCTAACCCTAACACAAAACCTAAACCTAACCCTTAACCTAACACAAAACATAATTCTTACCCTAACACTAACCTTAAAATTAACCGTAACCCAAACCATAAACATAATTCCAAAACTAACTTTAACCCTAACCCAAACCCTAAACCTAATCCTAACTTCAAAACTAACCTTAACCATAACCCTAACCCTAACCTAATACTAACCCTAACTACAACGTGAACCCTTACAGTAACACTAAACCTAAACCTAATTCTAAACCGAAACCTAAAATTAAGCATAAACCTACCCCAAACCTAACAATATCCCTATCCCTAACCCTAACACTAATACTAAAACTGAACCTAACCCTAAACCTCACCCTACCCCTAAGCCTCACCCTAAACCTTACACTAACAAAAACAATTACCCTAACCTTAACACTAATCCTAACCTTAAGGATAACACTAAACTTTACTTGGAAGTAACCCTAAAACTTAACCTAAACCTAACCCTAAGCCTCACTCTAACCCCAATCCTAACAATAACCAGAACCCTAAACCTATCCCAAACCCTAACACAAACCCTAACCCTAACCCTTACCCTAACACAAAACATATCCCTCACATGAACACTAATTCAAATTCTAACAATTACTCATACCCTAACCCTAACTCTAAAACTCAACCTAAACTTATCCCGAATCCTAACCCTAAAACTAAACCTTAACTCTAAAACAAAACCTAGCCCTAACCATAACTGTAACAATAAACCTAACCCTAAACCCAGCCATAAACCTAAACCTATTCCTAATCCTAACACACTCCCTAACACTAACACTAAATCTAACCCTAAACATAGCCCTAACACTAACACTAACACTAACCCTAAACATAACACTCACACGAACCCTAACCCTAATCCTAACACAAACCCTAAACCTAACCATTTCCCTAACCATAATCCTAAAACTAACCCTAACTATAGAACTAACCGTAAACCTAACATGAACCCTAAACCTAACCTTATCCCTAATGGTAAAATAAACCCTAACCCTAATCCCTGCCCTAACACTAAAACTAATCTTAAACTAATCTCTAACCCTAAAACTAACACTAACCCTAACCCTAACCCTTATAATAACCCTAAACCTAATCTAACTCTTACCCTAACACTAACCCTAACTCTAACACTATCACTCACCCTAATCCATTCACTAACACTAACCCTTAACCTCACCATAGACATAACCCTAAACCTAAAACCTACTCTAACCCTAATACCAACACTAATCCTCAACCTAACTCTAACACTAACCGAAACACTAATTCTAACCCTAACCCTAATTATAACCGTAACACTAACCATAGCCCTTACCGTAAACCTACAACTAACACCAAAACTATCACTAACAGTAACTCTAACACAAATCCTAAACCTAACAGTAACCGGAACACTAACACTAAAGGACACACTAACCCTAACCCTAACACAAACACTAACCCTAACACCAACCCTAACCAAACAATAATCCTAACCCTAACCTACCTTTAACCTAACCCTTACCTAACCCTAACCCTAACCCTTAACCTAACCCTTAACCTAACCCTAACACTAACCCTAGCATCAATTTTAAACCTATAACTAAGCTTAACCCCAACCCTAACACAAAACACAACTTTTTCCGTAACAGTAACCCTAACCCTAACACTAACATTAACACTAATCCTAAGACAACCAATAAGCCTAACCCTAACACTAACCATAACCCTAAAGCTAAACCTAACACTAACCCTAACCCTAAACATAACACTAACCCTAAACCTAACCCTAACCCTAATATAAACCATAATCCAAACCTATACCTAAACCTGTCCCTAAACCTAACCCCAACCCTAACAGGAATCCTAAGTCTATTCCTGACCCTAACCCTAACACTAACCTAATTGTAACCCTAAACCTAACTTTAAACCTAACCCTAAGCCTAACACTAACCCTAAACGTAACTATAACCCTAACCCAAACACTAACGCTAACCCTAATCTTAACCGTAACCCTAACACTAACCCAAACCACACCCCTTAATTTAAACCTAATCCTAACAGTAATGCTAGACCTAACCTTAACCCTAACCCTAGCTTTAAATCTAACCCTAACACAACCCTAAACAAAACCTTAACCCTAACCCTAACCCTTACCATAACACTAAACCTACCCCTAACTCTACACTAACACTAACACTAAACCTGACCATAAACCTAACCCTAAACTAAATCTAACCCTGACCCTAACACGAAGCCTAAACCTAACTCTAACCCTAACCTAAACAGTAATTCTAACCCTAACCCTAACCATAACCATAACAATAAATCTAACCCTATCCGTGAACCTACACCTTACCCCAACACTAACCCTAACCCTAACATGAAACCTTACCCTAACCCTAACCGTAACCCTAACACTAATCCACATTCTAACAATAACCCTGACACAAAACTTAACTTTCACCCTAACCCTAACGTAATACAAATCTTAACCCAAACCATAACCCTAACCCTGAACTTACCCTAACCCTAAACTCTACCTAACACTAAGCCAAACAATAACCCTCACACTAACCCTAACACTAAATTTAATCCTAAATTTAACACTAACCCTAACCCCAACCATAAATCTATAACTAAAAGTAACCCTAACCCTAAGCCTAAACCTAAAACTAACCCTAAACCTAACCCTAACCATAACACTAATATTAACCCTAGCCCTAATTCTAACCCTAACACTAAACCTAACCCTGACCCTAAACCTAACCCTAATGGTAACCCAAATGTTAACCCTAACACAAACCCTAAGCCAACCCCTAACACAAACTCTAACACTAACCCTAAACCTAAACCTAACCCTACAACTAAAAGTCACCCTAAACCTAAACTGAACCCTAACCCTAACCCTAACCCTATCACAAACACTAACCCTAAACCTAACACTAACCCTAACTGGAAACCTAAACCTAACACTAAACATAATCCTGACTGTAATCCTAATCTTAACTGTAAGACTAACTGTAACCCAATATTTAACCCTAACACAAACCCTAACACTAACCCTAACCCTAACTATAAACATAATCTTAACTGTAACCCTAACCCAAAATTGAACCTTAAAATACCCTTAACACTAACCCTAAGACTAACCCAAAACTTATACCTAACCCTAACACTAATTCTAACCATTACCTAAACCCTAACAATAAACCTAACTCTAACCTTAAGACTAACACTTAACCCTAAGCTTAAACCTTACCCTAACCCTAACCCTAACCTGAACACTAACCCTAATTTTAAAACTAACACTAACCCTAACCCTATTTCTAATCCTAATGGTAACCTTAACCATAACCCTAACACAAACACAAACCTAACCCTAAAACTAACCGTGTTCCTATCACTAACCCTAATGCTAACACTATTTCTAACACGGACCCTACCCCTAACCCAAAAACTCACATAATCCAAACTCTAAACCAAAATCTAACCCTTTCCCTAACCCTAACCTTATCCCTAATCCTTAACCTACTTCTGAACCTATCACTTACCCTACGACAAACCCTCACCCTAATACTACCCAAATTCTAACACTAATCCTTAGCCTATCCCAAACACTATTACTAGTCATAACCCTAGGCCTCATTCTAGCTCTAGTCCTAACACAAACCCTGACCCTCATTCTGACCCTAACACTAAACCTAGATCTAAAACTCACACTAACCCTGAACCGAAACCTAACTCTACCCCTACCTGTAAACCTATACTTAAACCTATCAGTAACTCTAGCACTAGACCAAACCTAATCATAAATAGAGTCATAAATGTACCCCTATCCCTAAACAAAATCCTTGAACTAGCCCTAACCATAATCTTTAACCTAACACAAAGACTAACCCTATATCTAAACCCAAAACTCTTCCTAATTCTGGCCCTAACCCTAACCCAAACACTGATGCTTACCCTAACACAAACCCTAACTCTAAACCTTATCCTAACCAAAACCTAACCCTAACACTAGTCTTATTCATAAACATAACCCTAAAACTAGCCATAACCATAACCCGAGCTCTTACACTACTAATAGCCCTAACGCTAGCCATAAACATCACACAAACCTAGCCCTTATCTAGAACTAAACCTAGCCCTAAATGTAACCCTAACCGTAACCCTAGACCTAACCCTAAACCTAACCCTCGACATAGTCCTAAACCTAGCTCAAACTTTAACACTTTCCATAATCATAGCCCTAACCCTAACCCTAACTCTGAATCTAACCCTAACACTTATCTTAGACCTAACCCTATATCAAACCCTAATACTTACCCTAAACCTAACCCTGACACTAAACATAGGCCAACCCTAACCTGAGCCATAATCTTTACCTTAAGAATAGCCCTAAACTTAGCTCTAACACTATCAATTATCCTAAAGATAAGCCTACATCAATGATAACCCTAGGCCTAACGCTAACCCTATCGCTAACAATAACCATATCCATTACTCTAAACCTAAACGGAATCCTAAACATAACCCTATCCATTACCCGAATCCTAAACTGATCCCCAATACTAATAAAACCCTTAACCCTAAACATTAACCTAAAGCAAACAATACATGGACTCTTACTCTAATTAAACACCTAGCTCTAAACGTGACCCTTATACTAAACCTAACCCTTACACTAGACCTAGCAATAACCTAACCATAAAACAACCACTTACTTTGACCTAGACCTGACATTAGCCCTAGCCCTAATCTTAGACCTAGCCCTAACACATACCCTCATCCTAGCAGTAAACCTAGCCTTAATCCTAACCTGAACCCTAACCGTAGCCCTAAATAAAATTCAAACCCAAACCCTACCTCTAAACCTAGCTATAACCCCATTGCCTCTGCCAAATCTAACCCTAACCCTGAAACTTACACTAACCTTAACCCTAGCCCTAATCCTAGACCTAACACTAACTTTAACCCTAGCACTAATCCTAGCACTAATTTAGCCCTAACCCTAAACCTACCCCTAACCCAAGCCCAAAGAATAACTCCAGTCTTATTTCTACTTTTAACCCTATCCTTTAATGTAAACCTAAAACTAATCCTAACCTTAATCCTAATGCAGGCACTATCCCTAAACCTAGATCTAACCATTAAAATAAATCTAAGCCTAAAGCTCATCCTACCAACTAGCCCTAACACTATCACTAAACCTAAAACTAGCCCTAACCCTAGCCCTAGCTCTAAAACAAAACTGAGCCATAGGCCTAACCTAATCCTAACATAATGGTAATGCTAGACCTGACATTAGCCCTATCCCTAATTCTTACCCTAACCCTAACCCAAAACCTAACCCTACACCTAGCCTTAATCGTACCCTAAATCGAGTCCTATCCCTAACCCTGATCAGTAACACTGATCCTGACTCTGACCCTAACACTAACCCTATATCTAATCATCTCCCTAAACCTAAACCTAATCTAAACACTAGACCTTGACCTAGACCAAATGCTATCTCTAAAACTAATCTTTATCTTAACTCTAGTTCTTACAATAGCCATAGTGTAGTCTTACCTTATCCAAGAGCTAAACCAAAACCTAACCCTAATCTGACCCTTAAACCTAGCTATAAACCTATCCCTAACCCTAACACTAGCCCTCTCACTTAAACTAAACCTGACCCCAAAATTAAACCTTGAACTAACCCGTATGATGGCCCTAATCCTAACCATAACCCTATCCCTAAACTTAGCTCTAAACTTATTTATTACCCTAACCATAACCTATGGTTAGGGTAATAAACCCGAGGCTTAACACTAACCATAGCTCTAATGTAACAATAACCCTATGCCTAACTGTAGCTCTAATCCTATCCATTACCTTAACCTTAAACCTTACTGAATTCTATCCTTAGGGCTAATCTTAACACTATCCCTAACCCTAAGGCTGTCCATTACCCTAAACCTAAACTGAACCCTAAACTTAACAATATCCATTACCCTAAAACTAATACTAACCGTAATGCTAATTTGAGCCCTGAACCTAAGCCTTAACCTAATACATACCTTAACCCTGAATCTGACCCTAATAATACCCTAGCTGCAAAGCTGATCGTAACACTCAACCTAACCCTAAAAATAGATCTGGCTTTAAAACTAACCCTAAAACTCTCCCTAAAAATAACCTAAGACCTGATTTTAGCCCTAGTCATAATTCAAGCCCTAAACCTAAAACAAATCCTAGCCCTAATCCTAGCACTAAGCCTAGCCTTAATGATAACCATAATCTTAATCCTAGCCCTATCCCTAATTTTATCCCTTGACCTAGCCCAAAACGTAGCTGTAACATCATAACTTACACTAACCCTAGCACTAATCCTAGCCCGAATTTAGCCCTAACACTAAACCTAAATCTATCCCTAGACCTAAGACTTACTCTCTTACCCTAGACCTATCCCTAGTTCTAAACCTATTTTTTACCATAAGCCAAACTCTAGCCCTAACCCTAGCCCCAACCTTAGCTCTAAACTTTGCCCTAGCCCTAAACATGAATATAACCCTAACCTTAAGCCTAAAGCTCACCCTAACACTAACCCTGACTCAAATGCTAATTGGAAATATAGCCCTAACCTTAACCTAGCCCTAAAACAAAATTGAGCCATAAACCTAACCCTAACCCTTAACCTAAACCAAACACGCAATATAAACCTAGCCCTAAACCTTGCCAAAATTAGAGTGCTAAACCTAACCCTAGGAGTAACCCTGACCCTTACTCGGATCCTAACACTAACTCTAGCTCTAAACATTGCCTTGATGCTAAACCAAGAAGTAGCCCTAATCAGAAACTAAGTTCTTTCATTAGCCGTAGCCCTAATGCTAACACAAATCCTAGTGCTAATCTGAACCCTAACCCTAGATTTAACTCTAAGACTAACCCTAACCCTAACCCTGTCCCTAATCCTAAACTTACCTCTGAACCTATCACTTACCCTAATCCAAACCCTCACCATAATTCTACCCTAGTCCTAACACTAATCCTTAGCCTATCCCAAATCCTAACTCTATTACTAGTCCTAACTCTAGGCCTCATTCTAGCTCTGGCCCTAACACAAACCCTGACCCTTATTCTGACCCTAACACTAAACCTAGATCTAAACCTCACACTAACCCTAAACCGGACCATAACTCTACCCCTACCTGTAAACCTATACTTAAACCTAACAGTAACACTAGCACTAGACCAAACCTAATCCTAAATAGAGTCATAAATCTAGCCCTAGCCCTAAACAAAAACCTTGAACTAGCCCTATCCATAACCTTTAACCTAACACAAAGACTAACCCTATCTCTAGACCTAACACTCTTCCTAATTCTGGCCCTAACCCTAACCCAAACACTGATGC